>NC_047571.1:30437911-30737911 GCF_011004845.1 Esox lucius
CGCTCCCATGTTTCCATCGCTCACCTGCAACCCCGCGATACCGTGGAGACAGAATTGATCAATTCTGTTTTGGTCAGTTTCACAAAGCATCCCCTCCACGCCATGTTCATGAACTCCAAACGCAGCGTCCAGGGACGGTTCACTACCGGGTCAGGACAAAGATCCTACGTTTAGCGAAGAAATTACGGTTGCCTTGTCATGAATTCTAGAACATTTTGATTGTAGATGCTAAGTTTGTACCCAAACAAACCCAGCTAAACGGTACAGTTTAATTCCTTCGTTGTATGTAGACATTAGGCTGTGTAATCTTTGAGCATTCCCATCAAAACATAGCAAAACGGAACAACTGAAAGAAGGCAGTCGTGTTAGGGATTTACTGGATTTATGTTTTACTGCCCCCTAGTGGGGCATATATATTTATTTGAGCAGTTGCGCAACATCTGGCTGAGGTCCAATGGGTATGTGAAAGTATGGTAGTTGGAAAAGAACGAGGACCGAGAAGAGTGGGCGGGGAAGAGAGGGCCATGGTTGGGGAAGGGTATATAGGCTTTATTTTATAGGTCCACCAGGAGAGTGTTTGTCTCCACAGAACCAGGCGAGGCCTATTGACCGACCTGAGGTTAGATTATTGGCACTTGGACCGGGTCCAGAAGGTTTTCACTAAGCATGCCAAATATCCCAGAAATAGGTAGGCTGAAGTAGGTGGGGTTTGAGTCCAGCTGCAGTGCAGTCCTGGAAAATGAAATGGCGACAAACTTCACATACTGTACACACACCAACTGTACATTACCTCCTTTCACACCACTTCATTGATAGATTTGGTCTGGGGCGGGATGGGTATTGAGTCCATTTAAGGAGTGGGAGAATCCAGGGAGACCAGCTAGTTTTGGAACTTTTTATTTTTTTGGGGGAAAACAAACAAGTTTTAAAGAGGCATGGAAGCTTTAGGATGGAAAGTGAGAGAGGGAAATGAAAAACAGAGCGAGGGTAAAAGAGCCAGAGAGAACCAAGGACACACTATCAAGTTGGATGTTGCCCTCCAGGTCTGTGTCTGAAAAAGAGGAAAGACGGGGAGGGGTGGGAGGCAGGAGGACAAAATAAAAACATTTAGGGAGAGATAGGGAATTGGGGGTGGGGGGGGAGAGAAATTACCTATGAGAAACGAGAAGAGAAAACACAGGGGAGGAAGAGGCATAAATATTTGAGAGCCGTCAGAAGTAGAGTCAGGAAAAAGCAGTTGGTGCTTTAAGCTCTTTTAAGCATGCATGGATAAATGTGCCACACTAGTCTGCTCAATGCTACAATAATACAGTGATAAAAACAGGCACACAGTTTCACTCTCTCCCCTTGTGGTGGACGAGTCCGTAGAGGACTCTGGATTCCTCCCTGATCGATAGAGCGCATTTTTCTCAGCAGTGGTCTGGTGTCGTCTTTCAGGCTCTCCTATCGATCTGCCAGGAACGGACGCCGGGCTGGGTGCTCTGCTCATCTCGTGCTTACACGAGGGTGGCAGTGGCATCTGTCACGTGACCGGAAGAACCTGCCAGGGTGGGTCTCATGTTGGTAACGGGGTGCTAACATCGTCTTACGTCTTGTGTTCTAGTAACGAACCCACCCCTGAGTGGACGCGGTCCCAGGTGTGCCTAGATGAACTGCGCTTCCTTAGGTGTCCAGCTGGCGGGAAAGCTTACCGTTTGGCGAGACCACCACCATGCACCAACACATCTGGAGCCTGGGCACGTTTTCCTGTAGGCTTTCTTGATTATGAGGGAGACGCGATTCGAAACAGATCGACGGGGGTTTCATTCGTTTAAGGGACTTGGTGATAGCTGTTGTAACCTGTAGCCAAACAGCGGTGTGTATCACTGTCTTTGAAACATTTTCCTGTAAAGTTCCTCTGGATAAGTGCCTTTGCTAAATGACTAACATGTCAGATGGTTATGGGATATTTTTTTTGTTTTGAAACAGACTACTTTTCCCTTATCTTTAACCAGTCCAGATACTGAACTTACAGCTTTAATGCGAATGCATATATTTGCGTGTTTATTATACATAAATAAACTGCGGTGTGCAGCCAAAGAGTGTATACCATGTTGAATTTGATTAGGCCTTTGGCATCTTTTTCAGCCGAGTCTAGAAACAGCCATGTATTTATACCTCCAGGAAACCCAATCTGTTATCATATTGTCCTAACAATGCTGACTATGGTTTCTCAGACATTGATCAATGAGCCTGTAAGATAATACCTCACAGTATATTTTTTTTAATTACTGTGTAAATAAAGGTCTTGAGTGATGGTCAATGTTTGTGCCTACTTTGAAAGACCTTAAAAATAAAATTGGGTCCCGAGCTGCTCTTGTTGCTTAGCCTGTAGTGGTAAAGATGTGTTATAAGTAGTGTAAGAGCGTACGCTTGGTTTCTAAAATGTCGATATATATTTGGGCAGAGATCGGAAAGGCAGATCCAAGCAAGAATAGATAAACAATAAAAATGTCATGACGTGCTACAGTAAAGTTGGCCGCCACAGTTAATAAAAGGCTGAGGTTCTTTAACAAAATGTGTGATCGGCTAACAGTTGAGTCTTTAATTTCAGCGATATCAATCAATACAGTTGAGTAATGTGGCTCAAAGACCTGGGGCAATGTTATCGATCCTCTTTCATCAAATATTGATATAATTCTGCAAAACATCTCTTGATGGGCTAATGGACTCAAATTGTCATACACATGTCATCTGCCATTCAAGATGGACTGCAGAGAGAGAAATGAACTGCATGTCACAGTCATCCTAACAGATGACTGCAGTCTTCTGACGGATTAGAGATGATAAATGACCAGTAAGGTTGAGGTGAAGATCAACAGGGGATGTGGCTCTGGTGATAAAGTCAGCAAAACCTCTGCAATTTCAGGCTTACTGTAATTATATGGATTTTTTTTTCCCTGTTAATTTTAACCTGTAGAAATCTCATTTAAAATGTGAAAAAATTGCTTCACTAATTACAAAGTAATCTTTGAAAAAACAATGGAACCAAGGACGTGCAGAAATATTTGGTAGTAGGGGGTAACTAGCCCCCCATGTAATTAACATATGACCCACAAGGCAGGACCCAATTTTCTGCCAAACACTTTCCCCGGCTGCCACTGATGTTGTTAGATAAAAATGTTAACTAAAAATGTTCTCTGTGTCTTCACAACTTTTGGACATATTTCCATAAAACGATTCTGACATAAGTTGATCAAATTTTTTGAAATGAAGTTAGATAAATGTTTCAATGAAGTTAGATACATGTTTCAATGAAGTTAGATAAATGTTTCAATGAAGTTAGATTAAAAAAAATATGCACAATTAGTAAAGCCTTCAGATAAATAATCCACTTGTTTAGAGAGAAAACGTTGAATACTTTTTAAATAAATCTCTTTAATTGGATTTTACTGAAGTAGAAATATGTTGGATGAGTGTGTTGGGTTACTTGCCCCCTGGGGCTAATTACCCCCCTTATGGTTATGAATGTCATTTGTACAATCACAAGCTCAGTTTGTGCTTGCTAACTGTAATTAGTATTGGGGTAACTAGCCACCCTGTTACCCCAGCAAGAAAGTACGAACATTTTCCCCACAAACATTTACATTTTTGTGTCTGTAAGTACACCATCTTACCCTGCTATTTTAAACTGTTTAGTGTTCATTTTAAACCATTTGACTAAATATAAATACTACTTTAAATAGTTTTTTTTGTCTTGGCATTCTCTGTCATTGTTACATTTAAATATGGTGACATGTCCGGTGGCTTCTGATGCAAAGATTTTGGATCACGCTGAAAGATGAGATGTGTGTTACATCTGCCTACAAAGCAGCTGAGCATTCAGATATGGTGACCCCAAATATCACCTCTGTAAACAAACTCCGGACAAGGAAAGAGCAGTGAGCAACATCAGAGTATTTACAGTGGTTCAAAGTTACTGGATCAAAGACAATTATTTATTTGTATTATTTAAGAGGCGGTGTCTGAAAAGATCTAGTTCCCATTTGCCGCCTGAACTCCACAGCAACGGCGGGCACGCATTTTCTGAAATCCTCTAGTTTAAATATAATTGACGTTCGCTGGACTTCAGCATAGTAGGCCTATTCTTATAAGTATGCTTATCAGAAGTCACACTGGGGCATTCTTATATATCTTCTTAATACCAGGTAATTGGCTAAGATCACATTCTCATGTACAGCAACGGGTTAACTACCTTGTTCTAGCACGGAACAATATTTTACAGCCAGGCGACTTTGGGATTCATCCACTGCTCTAAACACTAGACTAGACGCTTCCCGTCGTCAAAAAAACCTAGTTAAACATAGGTCAGAATTGGAAATCGTTATTTTTCTTACCCACCCCCATTCCTCCCGACCTCCGAGACACTATCTGAGTGGTGTCAGAGAAGCTGTGTCAGAGAGTATCAACAGCACAACCCATGAAAAATTAGGGTCAAGTGCCTCGTTCAAGGGCCCTTCAACAGATTCGCTCACGTTGACGTCTAGCGGTATTGTGGTTACTACACCAAAAGACTAACCAACGCAACTTAGAAGACAGTCATGTGCTACTGTAGCAATGTTACAACTGCACAAGATAAACCACGTTTTATTTGTATTTCCGTAATACCCAACTTTTTCAGCAGCGCTGCAGTGGCCTGTACACAATGGAACATGTGACAACAGTGAGTGGACAGAGTGCACAGGCTACTATTCCAGCCTGCACCAAAATATACCTACTCCGCTCGGCTCCTGTCATTGCCTCTCTCTCTTGCCCCCTTCTCTCGTTCTCTCTCTCTCTCTCTCGCACGCACACGCACACACCTGAACCCCCGCCCATTTCGGTAATAAAACTCAAGCACAACACAGACACGCAAAAACAGCTTCGGCGTTTACAGCGTTCCTAAACGGATCTCACCGACTTATCGGTCTCACTTCGGCTAAGCGTCCCATCCGCTGCTGCCCACCCATCAGAAAAGGAGGAAAGCAGGCGCAACCAGAACACGCACATTCATCATATCGAAGCTCACCTTCAACTTCTCCGCGGAACAGCTTACACGCAGCGGAACATGAGTGATAAAGATAAAAACGCAGGTAAGAAACTTTTGTAGTTATTGGTGTCTTTCAGACTGCCGAAGTGCCGTGGGTGCAGGCTATTGCAGCGCGTGTCAGTGTGTGTGTGTGTGTGTCTAGAAGCGAGAAGCTTCTGCGAGTGCACTGCGGGTAGCCAAAGCCCACAAAAATCCTCAACTACCACTTTTATGTAATTGTATGTCCATTGCAGTAGGAGCTTAGTGGGCATTATCGGCTATATTGCAGCATGTCCGTTAAATGCCACGGAAGTTGTGCGTCCAGTGAACATAGGCTACCACCGACAGTTTCTTGGTGCAGCGCTTGTTGGCCAATGAAACCGGGATAAGGAGGAACAAGCGTGCGGGTGGCCTGCCTCACCCAGTAAATGATGCACTCTGTGACGCTATCGCGTACGGAATGTTGGGGTTCTTGTGATCATGCGATCTCCGAAATCAGCAATCAACTATTATGTTAAAATGTGGCTTCTCAGTCCAGTCCAAAATTTTAACGTTTTCTACATTTTAAAATGTTGCAATTTCACGGTTTTGTTGCGGCAAAGGATTATTGCATTTCTGTCTCCCTTGAGCGCTTTGTCATGTCAGGTGGTGAGAAAAAGTGCTAGCTGATCACTTTTTCGGCGCGAGATTAATGGGCTGTTCCACGTGTCTCGAGCGCCCTGATCACATCAGCATGCGCGCAGTGGCGGGACTATTTTTGGTGGAATAGGTGCCAGGTGTGGTAACGTTTCCGTCAGCGGTAAGTTCACTGAGTTGTCAGTTTAGGGGTGGATTGAAATCGAGATTTTTTTTATTCAAGTTTATGTTCTCATATTGAGTGTTTAATTGTTGCCAAGATTGTCGTTTTTGTTTCACAATATGGATTTGGAAATACGGTGCACAGTTAGGACCTAATTATTTTTCTTAATTTTGTGTGGGATAGTTCTAGTTGCCTCAGCAGTTTTTTGGGCACGTCTACGTTAATGCCAAGTTAATTTTTTAAGAAGATTTTGATATGCTTTGATAAGACCTTTAACGCGCTGAGAACGAGTAGTACATGTACTCTGTACATGCGGAGTGGGCTACATTTCTGCAATTACCATTCATGCTTACCAGTCAACTTGCTTATTTTACAGCCCAAGTCAAAAAGCAGTAGCCTACACTTTGTGTATTATTTTGGGACCACTTAAGTTGTGCTTTAGATACTAAACAGTATTTAAGTAATGTTGGTGAACAACATAAGTGTATGTATACTGCTTTTTTGGCACAAGAGTACATGCAGCTTCCTTTTTAAAACCCTTTATACATGTTAATGAACATTACCCTAATGCATTGACAATATCATCTAGCCTTGAATCATATTAAGTGCATACTTTATGTAGTGTGTACCTACGGTTTGTATGAATTTACAAAATCCATGTAATAATGACAACCTATACCTACACCCTAAAACAGTTAATGCACTGTTATAACACACTAAGACTGTTCTTCCCCACACAATACATTTTACAGTATTATTTGTCATTATGTCCCAGTCAAACAATGACAGACTATTCCTGACTCAGTTACCCCTGAAACCCAGCTAAGTGTTTCCAGTTATACTAATAGTGGGTCTATACACTCAGTCCCTCCATTTATATAGTATACTTATTTTTTTACAGACGAGTCTGAACTAGTATTCTTGGCTCAGGGAGGCTGAGTGTTCAGTGCGTTTGTGGTTGGATGGAGACAGTGTCAGTATCTTTGTTAAACTCCACCACAAGGATTCACACACACACACACACACACACAAACAAACACATGAATACACACATAAACGAACACACAGACATAAACATTCACACATATAAACACACAAACATAAACAAACATACATACAAACACCACACACACACACAAACACATACAGTGAGGAAAGAAAATATTTGATCCCCTGCTGATTTTGTACGTTTGCCCACTGACAAATAAATGATCAGTCTATAATTTCAATGGTAGGTTTATTTGAACAGTAAGAGACAGAATAAAAAAAAGAAATGCATGTTACAAATGTAATAAATTGATTCAATCAGAAAGTTTTCTGGCTCCCAGGTGTTTTTTATACATGTAACGAGCTGAGTTTAGGAGCACACTCTTAAAGGGAGTGCTCCTAATGTCAGTTAGTTACCTGTATAAAAGTCACCTGTCCACAGAAGCAATCAATCAATCAGATTCCAAACTCTCCACCATGTCAGGGACGAGATTGTAGACCTACACTAGGCTGTAATGGGCTACAAGACCATCGCCAAGCAGCTTGGTGAGAAGGTGACAACAGTTGACCCCAAGAACACCATCAAACATGGAGGTGGAAACATTATGCTTTGGGGGTGTTTTTCTGCTAAGGGGACAGAACAATTCCAACACATCAAAGGAACGATGGACGAGACCATGTACCATCAAATCTTGGGTGAGAATCTCCTTCCCTCAGCCAGGGCATTGAAAATGCGTTGTGGATGGGTATTCCAGCATGACAATGACCCAAAACACACGGCCAAGCAACAAAAGAGTGGCTCAAGAAGAAGTAAAATAAGGTCCTGGAGTGGCCTAGCCAGTCTCCAGACCTTAATCCTATAAATCTATGGTGGGAGCTGAAGGTTCAAGTTGCCAAACATCAGCCCTGAAACCTTAATGACTTGGAGAAGATCTGCAAAGAGGAGTGGGACAAAATCCCTCCTGAGATGTGTGCAAACCTGGTGGCCAACTACAAGAAACATCTGACCACTGTGATTGCCAACAAGGGTTTGCCACCAAGTACTAAGTCATGTTTTGCAGAGGGGATGAATACTTATTTCACTCATTAAAATGCAAATCAATTTATAACATTTTTGACATGCGTATTTCTGGATGTTTTTTGTTGTTATTCTGTCTCTCACTGTTCAAATAAACCTACCACAAAAATTATAGATTGATAATTTCTTTGTCAGTAGGTAAACGTACAAAATTTTCAGGGGATAAAATAATTTTTTTCCCTCACTGTAAATACACATGTAAACAAACACACACAAACACACACACGCGCGCGCATAAACACACACACACAGCCATAGGTCAATATTAGGATGTTCTGTTCTCTGTCACAGCTCCACGTTTCATTAGTGTTGCTATACTACCTTTTGCCGACCTAGGCATCTTTTCTGTTTACCCCCGGTTTTCTTATGAAGGAGTGTGAACCTCTTAAACACAGTCATGCATGCCTGTTCATATATCATATCCTGCTGCTGTTCCTCGCTCCACTCATCTTTCAAAAGCCTCCATTTCTGTCGTGCCTAAGTTGTCTTCATCTGTCATTTTCTCATCTGCCACACACTTAAAGGGTGAGTTCACCCAATTTTTACATGTAGACTTATTTTCATTCTTTCTGTGAACCACCTTTCTAAAATATGCTTTGTCTCTTGACAAACACAGAGTGAAAAAAGGTCTGATGTAAAAATCATGACATTGACTTGGATAATCTCAAATGCTCCTAAGCCCCTTCTCTGCTGGTGATATGTGACATATCATTTCATATCATGTGCAGACTGCTGCAATCTCAAAATTAATTAATTAATTGGAATGTGATCACAGTTTTTTACAGTGGATTCACTGATTGTGCCTGTGTTGAAGACAATACCCACCATGACACAGTAACACAAAGGGGAAATAAAAAAATGCAAATGCTGTTTGCGTATGAGTCCTTTTTGTGGTTTGCGTCACATCGCGACCATTAGAAACACTTTAAAAATAAAAATATATGACAGATTTTTATCATTTGCTGCAGATTCACTTCTTGCACATTCAATCTCATCCTTCATGTTCGTGGATCTGTTTCCATTAGACTGTCCATTGGCACTCTTGTGGCACACTAAATCGTTTATCTTACGGTCGTGCTTTTGTGATTTTCAGCACCAGGTGCCTTGCATAGTGGTTTGACATGTCAGGCAACTGGGAGCTTCCCCTTTACCACCCTTTTGTTTTGGTTCATCGATCTAATGTCATTCATTAGCTCTGATCCAAGGTGTTACGTTTGAGCTCAGCATCAGTTGAAAGCACACCCTGGACCAGAGCAACACGCTTGCTAAGGGAATCTGGACCAGAGCAACACGCTTGCTAAGGGAATCTGGACCAGAGCAACACGCTTGCTAAGGGAATCTGGACCAGAGCAACACGCTTGCTAAGGGAATCTGGACCAGAGCAACACGCTTGCTAAGGGAATCTGGACCAGAGCAACACGCTTGCTACGGGAGTCTCTGTTATCTCCCCGGGCAAAGATAACAGATCAATGTCAACCCTTTGGTTGATATTTGACTTGAGTTGTCGACAAACCTAGCTAATGGTAATTTGCTGTAACAATCGGCGTTAAAATGAGACAAGACTGTGAATCAATTTGGGTAAATTTAACCAAACAGCAAAGTTGACAGACCATGATGATGTTGATAAATGAACTGTTAGCAATGGAGACTCTAGGTTGACCAAACTTGAGGAGTGGAGGTATTGGTGTATTTCCTGCTAATGTATTTCTCTGCTTTTGAGAGGCTTGCTTAATCCAAAAACCTGCTCATGTTTATTAAGGCCTCTGATTATTGATAATTGATTACTCATCATCATCATCATCATCATCAACAATGCATTCCCACACACTTGCTTTCTACATCCAAATGCTTTGTGTAACTCCTCAGTTCCAGCTTATGATTGCTGATGGACCTTTCATCTGCGAGGAGTTTTACAGAAAGCGAGTTGATGTTTGACAGATGCGGCTTGGGGGCTGATTTTTTGGCATAGACGATGCCCAAGGCTGCTGTACCACACAGACGGTCCCGGGACCCAGGTGACTGTTGCCATAGCAATAGGCTAGAAGTCTGTTGCCACCGTAGTTTCGCGGCATCAGTGGGAGTATTCCCGTTCAGTCCATTTGCAGATTTATCACCAATAGTGGATTACTCTTAAAGTCGATTGTTGAAGACGTTGTGTTTTTATGGCTGCACTGTGGTTTCGCAAAATAAACACAACAACTACGAAGCCTGTGTGTAACTGAATAGTTTCTTTTTTTCTCTCTCACAGTTCAGCATAGTGTTTGTGTGGAAGTCTCGGCCTTCAGGCTTCTTGCTTCTTTCTTCCCGTGTAGGCCTCTTCTCCTCCTCTCACCTGAGACAGCTGCTGGGCACTGTCATGTTGGATTCCGATTTCGCTGCTGCCGCCGGTATTGAAATATCTGACCGATACTTGCTTGTTGTTTACTTTAGCACGATCTTGACCCTTTAACTCCTGTGACAAAGTCACCACAATTGTGCAGCAGCCTAATGCTTGTGGCTAGCTGGTGACGCGGAGCTGCTGCATGGTCTTGGCGGTTGATGTGTCTGTAAACTGGGAGGTAAGTTCTGACTACTGTACAGGTCCCAAAATTACCACTACGAATCAAATTTGTATGCAAGGGAGTTAAAAAAAAGAGAGAGAGAAAAGCGCAATGAGGGTCTGCGCTCGGGCTTGAATGAATGGTGGCCGGTTCGTGAGAGAAAACATGTCTATAGAGTTCAACAGGTCCACACACTTGGAAAAACCAAGGAGGCTGAGATGCAAAAATGTACTTGGTTTAATATTATGCTTGTGAAGTGCCGATATGGAGTTTGAAAAGTGCTGAAAAAACTTAACAGCACACAATAATGCCATAATTGTGGTATATGTTATTGCATTTGGGCATCCTTGTTTTTTTTCCTTAATTTGGGGATGTGTGCGTACCTGCTGAACCCTATTGCAACATACGTGCCAAAAGTCTGTGGGTGGAAACACCTCCGAACACCTGAAGGGAAAAACTAACAGAAATAAATAAAAAGATTTGTGCTCACACTGATGCTAATGTTGATTTGTTTGTCAAATAGTTTGATAGCGCATTAAACAAAAACTGAAAATGTCATTTTCTTTTTACATTCACAACATATTCCTTTCATGAAAAACCCCCATCCACTACTCAATTGTTGTTTACATTCACAGACTTTTGGTGCTAAATTCACTCCACATGTGGAGTGCAATTTGAGTGCCTAAATACATTAAACATGTATTGGAAAAGGTTGTCAAATCATTTAACATGCCATGGAACATGTTAGAATTGCAAACGGAATGTGTTAATTTTGTATGAAATTTCCGTTTTCTTAAATGAATAGTTTGGTTCATAACAACTTGCCATAGAAAGGAGGATGCATGCAGAAGTGCACAACGTAACAACAGCAGAGACGAACCGGCCATCGGGCAATTCTGGCAAATGCCAGATGGGCCGGTCAATAATTTTTTGTTTGACTAGTGGGCCGGTCTAAATTGGTGTCTTACCACAAAATTATTATTATTTGACTAATACTATGGGCCTCAAGTTAAAAGGGAGTGAGCGTGGGGGTCCTCAAAGACGAAAATGGGCCAGTGTGTTGGAAATGCCCCAGGCCAATTTCGGTTCCCAGCCTATCCCTGATTACAACATTGTCCTTGTTGTTGCTGCAGCACGATGAAATGGCATGTCCCAGGAATTATCACTGTGTTCTATATATGCATTAACAGACACTGACAACAGTAGGCTACACAGTAGTACTATTATAAGGCATTTCAACTGATATTTGTGATGACTGTACATTATTTACTTTTTCTGACGTGTATTAAGTTTGGCTATTTTGTTCCTGTTATGTCTGGTTTCAAGCCCCTATCACCTAACAAAGTCAATATTTTAACCTCACTTCTGTTGAAACAATTAATCATTATTAGAGACTGGGAGAAACGGGTCGGTTACAGTGCTGGAAGATATGTTGGGAGCGTACTCATGTATCTGTGTTCGTACATTGTACACAAATCTACAAGCACTGTCTGAGGTCTTCATATAACGGTCATTGCTATTGCGTCCTGATCATATTCATTCATAGCTGCATAATTTGGAAGAGTAAAGCAGCAGGTATTGATGTACCTTAAAGATAAAATTAGGGGTTAAATGTGGCAAAGTCCGAGGTTAACAGTTACAAAATCAGTGGCTAGAAGTGACGATACGTTAGTTGCTGTCCATGGTCCTGATACGCAAAAGTTTATGGTAGGAACTGCGTTGCTAAACATGGTCCTAAAACATATAAAACATAGCTACTTTAAATTAGAATATGCAATTGCTCATGGTTATTTCCAATTAATTACAACTACGGATGGACCGCAACGTGGCATTTAGCAGATGCCAGCAGTGTTAAATCACTACACTTCATGTAAGTACTCAAAAGTGTCCATTGCTACAACATAATTTCATTACGAATTGAATTCCAAAGATGGCACTATAAAACAAAGCTGAGTGAGCCCGTCTTGTTTTATCAATATCTTTCCCTTCCTCTCTCTGTCTCTCACGTTCTCTCTCCGTCTCTTTCTCTCTCTCTTTCCTTCTCTCTCACTCTCTCCTGAGGGAGGACGGCTCTGCAGCAGGATAACTGACATGGCACTATGGTTCTAGCTCTGGCTCTGGGACCACTGCCACAAGGATTTCTCCCCTTACTCCTTACTTTCCTACTCTCTTATACTCATCTCGGTTACAAATACTATAATTAGATGCACAGGTTCAAGAACAGTGCAAGTCTTAAAGACATTATAATTTGTTTTTTAAAATAAAATACAAACAGAAAAGAGTGGCCTGTGTTGGTACTGCGGTCTAAGCAGCTGCCGCCGGTCCGCGCTGCAGCATGTGATCAAATCCGGCCTATTGCTCTTTCAGCGAAATTCTGCTTCGCTTGCAGAGAGGAGAATGTAATCTGCGTATAGAGGCGTTTGTATTTTGCAACTAAAATATCATAACCTTATGACTTGAGGCTTTATGGACAGAGCAAAAAGCAGCAGCAGCGAAAGTACATAACCTATACGGAGTTTTAAGTCCACGTGAGAGTAGTTGATTGGTGAATATTGCATTATTTTAACCTGTTTCTAATATAAAATGTCTGTAGGCCTGGAAATAGATAGGAACATGTTTTGCTTGATGGAAGGCCTTTAAAGCATTGAGAAATATAACAGCAAGATCCACATTAGGTGACCCTGGAAAGTACATTAAATTAAGGAGACATGGAACAGATCCCTTTTTCGGTAAGACGCCAGTCCGATAGTCCATGCCAAACCCGTGCCATGGCGCCCGCCTGCTTTAATTCAAATTCCCAATCCAATCGACGTCTGCTTCATCTAAGCGGTCAAGCAAACCCTGCAAACTGAAGCGCGACCACAGTTATATCAGTCCCGATTGTTTGGAAAACCTAACCGTGTCGGCTCACCGGGTTGGGTTGTGGATCGTGCCCTTTCGAAGCTTGAGGTTGTCGCTCTATCCAGTAGATCAAATCAAGATGGGTGAGTAGTTTAGGAATGACTGTTTACTGGGTATAAAAAATATGTATAGAACATGTTCATAAAGAATCTACGGTGAGTTGGGTAAAACAAAAAAAGACAACGACTACTTAAATATAATAAATAATGCGTTGGTAAATCAATAAATATAGCTTTCTCGTCATGGCCACTAGTGTGCAGCTGTGTAGCCCCCTTTTCACCCTATGTTGTGCTGAACACCTGAGACAAACTTTGGCTTGGATGATTTATTTTAAAATTGTTACAACGCAGGTCCAATGTTTTATGGTTGATGCATAACAAGGCCAAGCCAGTTACTAGGCCAACCAATTAGCTTGGTTTGGCTGGCTTTAGCTCAACTCGGTAGTTTGAAAAGCCACTTTCACACTCACAAAATACAATTTCAATTTTCCGTCTGTGTGTACCAATAAATTATGGCATACTATGGCAGGGATCCTTGGTCAAGCTTAGTGGATGTCTTGACTTGAACTATGGCTCTTTTTCTGACCCCCATTCAATCTCAATGTACATTCGCCATTTAGCTCCCTGTGGACACATTAATGTGGTCGTAAAGCGCCCTCTTCTGTATAATTGGATGTACTGCATTCTATTGTCACGCGACGCTCACATGCGTTTTGGGCAATTTCAGCTTTTATTGATGTAGTCTCTGAAGCGGAACAACCCTACATCGTCTCACTGAGCAGCAATACTAGAGCGTCCCGACATTACCTTTAAATGTGAAGAGTGTGGGGGAAAAACACATTATCAAATGAATTAGGCGATGTGTTTGGAAACCTGCTAACTGAAATGATGCAATGTCTTTTGGGCTAGAATGATATGTAGTGATTTTGGATAAAAATGGGAGGGAAATACCCCATGTATTATATTTAAACCTAGAAATAAAATATAAGCCTGGAATGGCACACAAAGCCAAGCGTAGGCATAAGCCTTCAACAGAGTTTGCGGTTATCTAGTGTTCATTTGAAAAAATAACAGCTATCATTTTACCAAGTGCCTCATTAAGGAGTTCAAGAAAAATGGCTAAACATTCCTTACCACGGGACACATCAGTGGGAAATAGCACATTGTCTGACCCGACGGCCAATTGCTTTACTCAAACCCTATAGATGAAGGGACAGCATCTATATATTCTCGGGAAGTATCAGCCAGCCCGTTAGAACTCACAAAGACTGGACAGAAGCCACCGAGATGAACAATTCCTTACGTGGTTCACAAGCGTCTGTCTATTTTGGGTGATTATCTCCTAAAGTTTATTTGCTACAAATTTCCATTGGAAAATTCACATCAACATCATCTTTGTCCTGCTTCATACACGTCCCCAACCATTCGTGCAATTGTTTGTGTCAAAACATGTATAGCTGTTCCTGCTTAATATAAGCAGTTGTTGTGAAGGTCTGGCCTTCAAGAGATGAATATGTAATATGAATGGGTCACATATTATTGTATCACCTATCACTTCTTAAGTCATATAACCTCTATGTCGACTACGTCTTTGATCCATAGCAGTGGGTGTTCAACAGAATTACTGGTACCTATCGGTACTGCAAGAAATGACAAAAAAAATCAGTCCTGGACAAAAATAGTCTTACAACTCAGCTGACTACGTCATTACCAGACGGTGACCAATGATATGTCTGCACAGTACGCTAATTGATGATGGCTGAGAGTTTAGGGAGAGTTAACCTCTAATAGACTTGGCATCCGCACCATAGGCTGTAGGCTACCGGCGGAAAGTTTATTTAGGCTGCTATGGCGTGATGACTGTGCATTTGGATTTCTTTGTCTTTAACCTTTTAGCTGCATCTTACATAAGCTAGGCTATACGTTGTTCTCCGGTGCCGTGTGATCTCGCGGAACATTGTCTTTTTAATACCAATATGTGCATCGAGACCAGCGTGTTGTATGGCCTGGACAAACAGCACAGTACCGCATTACCTCATCCGTGGTCGTCCCGCCACTTACCCCTGCAGTTTAACTTTCGCGTGCACGCCACTCAGTCTCTCTCTCTCTCTCTCTCTCTCTCTCTCTCTCTCTCTCTCTCTCTCTCTCTCTCTCCAGCTCTCTCCCCCTCCCTGATATTACGTCCGTTAGTAAAGACGCGGAGACGGGCTGTACAAATTAGGAGCACATTCTAACGTCCTTGCGTAGCCTAGCCTTGGAAGACCGAATGTTATGAACGCGAATGACCGTCGGTGGACGAGAAGTGAAGAGGAAAAAAATCACTCAAGATGCCTCGTTTTAGCGTAATTTGTCCTGGAGACCGTGCCCTTCCAGCTTTTTGAGGTTTGTGAACCTAGAGAGCGACTGCTCTAAGTCTAGGTGGCTATACGCTATGCTACCTGACCCAGTGTTGTGATAGCGTGTACGGATTGCTTGGATTGAGAAAAGCTCCCACCAACCCAAATCAATGAGGATTCTGAGGCCATTCCTTCAGAAAGGAGCGCATATGCTGCAGTGTTTCTGTGGAGAACGATCGAAGCCGACCACAATCACCGCCGGTGAGACATAGCCTCTACCCTTGCATGCTTTCTCTCTTGGGCGATGATGAAAAGCGGATAAAAACGATTTCATTGGCCACCCGAGTGTGTGAGTAACATCTTCCGAGTCTGCGGTATAACAAGCTCCTCTTGCACTTGCCGCTGTCCAGAGTTTTGTCTCTCGCCCGCTGAAGCGCGGTGCAATGACGGTAGTGCGCGAGACTCGTCATCTCCGCACTACTGTACTGAAAGACCCAAGTGTTTGTGTTCCAAGTCCTCAGACAATCTTAACACATACCTCAGAAATGCGATCTTGTTCAACGGTTTTATGTAAGCATTTAAGCATTCGTAGAGCAATTAGTGGATGCTATTTTAAGAAATTTAAATTTACAGTGCTGCATATTAAGCAGGCCAGCAGGAATGCCAACAGGCGACAAACGGGTTCATGTCATGAACTTGTTCATCCTGGAACGTCGGCTTTAGGCCCCTCGGCCAAAAAACAGGCCTTAAACGTTTCAGGACCTTGGAAAACAAATCAGGGATTTCGGAACGCTTGGGTTTCAGTGTTATGAACAGTGTTCCTGGTCTTCCCATGTAGGGCTGTTTGTGTTTCAGTACCATGGACAGCCTATACTGGTGGTCTTGAATTCACTAAATTTTCAGCACCACGTAGAACATACACATTTACAGTCCCTTACAGTAAAAAGCTGCCCGTTGAGTCCCTCCTCTTGCCGCTATCAGTCCTCTCTGTCTCGAGACCCCTGTAAAGTCCTGCAGTCACCTCGTCCCACAATACACACCGCAACGTTGCTCTCTGCAAGCACCCAACTCACTTCCTTCTTCAATGACACCATGTGGCTATTGCATGTCAAACATTCCTCATCCGAGCTCATAAAAAGAAGTTCACGTTTCACCGAAACAAAGGCAACGTCAACCTGTCACACTTCCATCTCAGGCCCTCACAGCACTGTAGGACCTCATGTCGTTTCAAATTCAGGGCAGGAAAGTGGAGACAATTAGAACTCCATCAAGCACAGCTGATATCCTCTGGGGGGGGGGGGGGGGTGGGTGGATTGGACCAAAAGCAGCACCCCCACTGGGATCTCTCAGATAGTGATGGCTGTTACTGACTGTCCTAATGGCAAGTTGGAACATGTTAGACCTGACAAAGTAAAATAATCACCAAATCGGCACATGATTCTGACTATTAGCTTATAATAGTAATATTGTCGATTTGAGCAATCACCGGTAAGTGCTGCTTACAGGTGTATCTTACATAGTAAAGATACTCTCTAAGTCAACTTAAACAACCTAATTTGAATCTAAATCCGCATTCATAATACGGATTGTCATGGTTTTGATAGCACATAGCACCTATAGCAGAAGTGGTCACTACATTAGTCATGCCTGTCTGTCTGAGACCAAATGAGTGGAAGTATATTTTAGGCTAATGAGGAAACAAGGATTTATAAAGATGTTACTCTTTTCGAATTTTTCTTTCATACGTGTAGTTTTCTGTTCTTTGACATGACAGGGAATAGGTTCCGCAGAAACTTGAGGAATCGTGTTGCAGCAGCTTGGAAAAATGAATAAACTAGCTTAGTTGAGTGTTTTTTTTATTTTTTTTTTACTAAACAATGGTTCAAAATGGAGGTTTTGCAGACTAAACCAAAACTACTAAATCTAGCGTAGTGCTGCAGGTTTCTGACAGGATGCAATGCAGTCTATTTTTGGCATAAGCTTTGTCCCCACTAATGAGAACATTGTCCTGTCATTGTTAACCACTTCGTTTAGGGAATGTTTGGCATGGTTAATTCCTAGCCTTTGTGTCCGTTTGTGCCTTTGTAACACATCTGCTCGCTCATTGTTGTTTGTGTTTACAACAGCTGCCCAATTCTGAGATGTTTTTTTTTTGGTGTTAATTTGCATTTTTGCAAAATTACTATAAATATTTTGATGTGAGATCCAATGAGTGAAAAATAAGGATGAGAATTTGGCTACATGTTTAAAGGCGGACACAGGGCTGGTATAATTTCATTCAGTAGATACTGGTGCCATGACAACCACAAAGGAAACCGTTTGGGATTTAGGGTGTTTATTTATATGCTCATTAGTTTGTGGCTTGTGTAGTAAGGTGTAATATTCATGTGTTTTAAATTGTTTAATAAAATGTATCTATTTTTATGATGTGCATTATACTAATATCTGTTTGTTTTAATAAGCTATATATTTTTTGGATTGATATATATCCCAGGAACAATTCAACTTACAGTACATTTTGGAAGCTCCTGTTTGTTAGAAAACTAAGGCCTGTCTTGCAAGGTGGGTTCGTCTGAGAGAAGGTGTCAAAGAAACCTGAAGTCACAAATAAGATTTTATTGTAAAGTGTAAAGTCAGAGATAATGTATTATTGTAAAGTCTGAAGACAGAAATTATATATTATGGGTAGTGTTTCAAAGATAATATACAGTAATACTGTAAAGTGTAAAGTCAGAGATAATATATTATTGAAAAGTCTAAAGACAGAAATATTTTACTGTACAGTGTGTCAAAGATAATATAGAGTATTATTGTAAAGTGGGAACTGATCAATTCCCTTCTGTACATAACAGGCTGATACATTTACACCGGTGCAAAGCCAACAGTATTTTACTGTAAAGTGTGTCAAAGATAACAGAGTATTATTGTAAAGTGGGAACTGTACATAACAGGTTGATACATTTACACCGGTGCCAAGCCAACAGTATTTTACTGCTTTTCAATGGTGGATACATATTTAGGTAGTAATTTAGAACAACAAACAACAGGAGGGATTTCAAAATGAATCAAAATACTCATATTTGGTGGGATCTATATAATCATAAAACAGATCCTACACCAGTCTTTTTCTGAAACATACACACAACCCCAGATCTTAAACCAATGCAAGGGGCAGGTGACCGGTAAAGTAGGGTTGCTGCTTTGACCCGACAATGTTTTTGGATAATTTTTTATGACATCACAGACACACAAGATATTTGTAAACTAATACAACAACTGTGATTTCATATTGATATGTTTCTTATTTCTCCAAATTCTCTTTTTTTTACTGTGATGTTTGATACTGAGAAAGGCACTAAAATTAATTATTCACATGATCTATTATTGGCCATGTACCACAAACCTAGAGGTGATTTTTTTTGCAATCATAAAGTGATGACCAATGTATTTAGAAGAGTTAAAATAGCAGTGGTATACTATCTTATATAACACAGCTTTCTGCCAATCTGCTTTAAAGGCTCAAATCTTATCATGCACCCAATCACAATGCCTGTCCCAGGACATTAAAACTCAGATGAGGTTTATATATGAAGTGGTAGCACAATGTAATATGTGGGTCATCAAATACATTTGATATGAAAAGACAACAGTTAGGCATCCCTCAGAAATAAACTTTAAAAGCTGGATGAAGAATTTAACATCTCTGTATATTAATTACATTTAGATTATTTGAATCAATTTAACTAATTACATTTTTTTATTAAAATAAGTTATTCCAATGTGTGTGTTTAATTCGCTTTAAGAATAGCTATGTACACAGGTCTAAAGGCCAATTGGCAAAATGTAATGAAGGCAACGTATATAACTAATGAAGGCAACGCATGTAAATTATCTACTTGGAAGGTCCAGCTTATATCATAAAATGTTGCCGGTATGTGTGCTGTCCGTGGTCCTGAAACCTAACCATTTACTGAAAACATAACAGTGTACAGTTGCTGTCCGTGGTCCTAAAACATAACCATGAACAGTTGCTGTCTGTGGCCTTGAAACGGTATTCGTCATAGTAGCTGTCCGTGGTCCTGAAACGGTAATAGCCGTAGTTGCTGTCCGTGGTCCTGAAACGGTAATAGCCGTAGTTGCTGTCCATGGCCCTGAAACGTGCCTTTCTTCCTGAGGGCCTTTGACCTGACATTCAATATGACTGTATTTCACTAGTAAGAGGGATTAAACAATTGTCTATACCAATAGTGACAACATTGTTGAAACATATAAGCAACACAAACTAAGATGCACTTTTTATTAGGTGGAAACAAAAAAGGTTCCAAAGGGATTCTTTGGCTGTCCTTGTTAGGTTACCCTTTTGAGGATCCCCTTTTGGATTCCAGGTAAAAGCTTTTTAGTTCCCAAGTTAGACACCTTTAGTTCCAGGAAGATCCTCTTTGGTTCAGTATAGAACCCTTTTGGGTTCCGTTTGGACCCCTATCCACAGAGGGTTCTAATAGAACCTTAAAGGGTTCTATCAGTAACCAAAACCGGTTTTACCTGGTACCAAAAATTCAAGAGCCTATTAGTTCCAAAGATCCCTTTGGAACCCCTTTTTGTTCTGTGTATCATTAAAAGGTTCAGTGTCATATCTTCCTTTGTGCAACGTGGTCACATGTCCCATAGAGTGAGGTCAATTTACATGCAAAAACAAGTGTAAACACATGCATTGTGTTCAAAGGACAAATAAACACTGTTCATGACGCATGGTACAGAGGTGAGGTTTGTTCACCAGAGGGTGCTAGATACAAGGAAATCTGCAGAGC
Source organism: Esox lucius (assembly GCF_011004845.1). Classification (NCBI taxonomy): domain Eukaryota; kingdom Metazoa; phylum Chordata; class Actinopteri; order Esociformes; family Esocidae; genus Esox; species Esox lucius. The sequence continues at coordinate 30,458,407 of NC_047571.1, forward strand.
TGCTCACATTCTTGAATGGTGGGGGGGGGGGCCTTCCATTGTGACACGACAAGCTCAGCTTGACTGGATCACAACAGGTGAACAAGATCACTCAGACCGCGCTGTTTGGAACCGTCAACACGTGTATTAAGTTAGAGATGTCCTGTCTAGTAAAGGAAGAGTCCCTCTAGGATCTGAATGACGATTAAATGGGCCCAAAAAATATGTTTGCCCCCGAAAGGCTCAGCTGAAGAGCTCTTATGGAATCCTTTTTTGAGACCAGGGTCAAAATGTATGCTCTTTATAGATAATAGGCTGCCATTTCTGTTGAATTTCTGTTAAATGGGCATTCTGTGATTGCTACGTGGATTTATTATTTGTATTATTATTTCATTTACAAAATGTATGATATATACTGATTCTTTAAGAATATAACTTATAAATGAATGATGATTGAAGAAACGGTTATACCCCATCAGAACCCTTACGTACAGTATAAGCTTGTTGTATTCCGTTGTTTGTAAAACTACGTTGTTCTAGTAAAACACTTTATAGCCTTAAAACATGCTGAAAAAGGTAATAAGACATGGTGATGATGTAGACATGGTGATGATGTAGACATGTGATGATGTGGAAATATGATGATGTAGACATGGTGATGATGTAGACATGGTGATGATGTAGACATGGTGATGATGTGGACATGGTGATGATGTGGAAATATGATGGTGTAGGCGTGGTGATGATGTAGATGTGGTGATGATGTAGACTTGGTGATGGTGTAGGCGTGGTGATGATGTAGACTTGGTGATGATGTATACATGTGATGATGTAGACGTGATGGTGATGTGGACGTGGTAGTGATGTAGACTTGCTGATGGTGTAGGCGTGGTGATGATGTATACATGTGATGATGTAGATGTGGTGGTGATGTGGACGTGGTAGTGATGTAGACTTGGTGATGGTGTAGGCATGGTGATGATGTAGATGTGGTGGTGATGTAGATGTGGTGGTGATGTAGACTTGGTGATGATGTAGACTTGGTGATGGTTTAGGCGTGGTGATGATGTGGACATGGTGGTGATGTAGACTTGGTGATGGTTTAGGCGTGGTGGTGATGTGGATGTGGTGATGATGTAGACTTGGTGATGGTGTACATGTGATGATGTAGGCATGATGATAATGTAGACGTGATGATGATGTTTCCACAGCTGTCTATGATTTCAGGTTGGTTAAATATTTCCAGGCCTTTCTCTGTTTACTGGGCCTCCCTGTGGAGCTGGAGGACCATGTTGGTGTCCTTCTCCTAGTACATTGTTAAGAGAAAATGTATGAGGGATTACATGTGCTAAATAGCTCCCAACACTAGAATACCTTGAACAGTCAAATTGTGTTTGGAGATATGGTTTGAATATGTTGGCATCTTACATTGTTACTCTTTAATCCCAAATTCCTAAATCCCAGTATATGATTAAGCCCCAAATTTCCAACAAGCAATGGGATTGAAGGGCGTGTCCTCCAAAACAGATCCTACCAATAATCATGCTTTTTGATTCCGGGTGTAACATTTTACGGTTCCTGGTAGAATGAGGGTTCTACAAGAAACCAAAACTTCAATGAGGTACCAAAATACAGTCCTCCCTGGAACCCAAAAAATATGTTTCCCCCGAAAGGCTCAGCTGAAGAGCTCTTATGGAATCCTTTTTTGAGACCGAGGTCAAAATATATGCTCTTTATAGAGAATAGGCTGCCATTTCTGTTGACAAACAGTAAAAGTGATAAATGAAGTCATTGGGATTTTGCTATTGGTTGAATTTTCTGGTACTAATGAAAAATCAATTCATTCTAAATGTGTTTGAATTTCAGTAGACTATAGTCCCATCTTATTATTGAACCTATATATACACCAATACCTCTTCTTCACTTTCTCAGCAGCTCATAATAAAAACTTTTTGTACCCTATATCCCAAACATCAAATAACTATAGGCTTAAACGTTCAAGCAGTAGTACGCGGACAACATCACACACACACCATTTACCGTCCAAACTACATTATTAGTTATGTTTACAACTGGGATCTGGGTTTGGCGTGGCACTTTGGCCTGTTACCATGAAACATGTATGAGAGGACAAGGATGGAAAGTAGAGAGCAGAGGGATTAGCTTCCTCCATTTTTGATCTTTGAGTCAGAGAAAAGAGGTCCACTTAAACCCGGACAAAGTAGGCCGCTAAATATTTCATGCGGATTCTCCTTGGTCAGAGACGCAGTTGCGTCATTCTCCCTTCCAACCCTTTTTGCTGCTTCACCGCGAGGACACACCCGTGACATGGGACACAAGACGAAAATGAAAAGCACACACATACACGCGCACACATCTCTCATCGACTAAACAACTCCTTCCTAACACTTACAAACTTGATGTAACACTTGGTTTTAACGTTACGTGACAACCCACGACGGGGTCATTGTAGTGTAATGACACAGCCAACAAATGGAACGCAAGATCTCCCACTTCAAATATGCCACTGTGTTTCGTCATGGTCCATACCTATGTATGTATACCTGTTTTGTTTAATATTTCTCTTGTGTGGCTGCCTTCCCAATTTGTGCTGGTTTAGCTGCATTTCGCACTGAGAATATTTATAGATTGGCTGATTGGCACCTGTGGCATATGACCTTAAGCGTTCAGGTGTTCACGGACATTTCGATCTAATGTTAGGCCCATTACGATAGACATTTACTTAACTACTGCAGTATAAAACTGCTGTGTGAGAAATAATTCATAAGCCAATAAAATTGGAAATGTCTAGTGGGAATAGCATCCGGCCAATTTGGCTCTCTAATACTAGATTATATAACATCTTCCCCTGCTCCTTTAAAAATAGCAGATAGACTCGAATCCCATTGCCCCAACGAATAAAACACACTTCTGAAATTCGTGCTCAGTTTTGTATTAATTGCACTGGGAGCGATTAAAACGCGGTTATTTGGCAAATGTGCGCTCATGCATTCTCTTTCTCACACACACTTAACAATCCCGACCAATTCATCCATTAAATTAAAGCACAATACAGACATGCCAACATAGCTGACACACATTAATACCCCCGCACACACACACATACACACACAAACACACACACACACACACACACACACACACACACACACACACACACACACACACACACATTCTTAGGCTCCATTCTCCCCTCCTGCCTCTCCATGCCCTCCTCCCTGTGTGCCGGGGAGAATTCCTCATCCAAACCTCAATCACGTATGATTGCGTAGAGGGAAAGGGCGGGAGAGAGTGAGAGCCGCGAGCCCATACACGCGCTTGCTTGTCGGCGAGAGCACATACGCATGGAACTAATTGGAAATAGTCCTCCAGACAATTCGTTGGTATGCAATAAGAAAATGGGGAGTTTTGGGGAAACATCTTTAAATCCACCTACGGACATTAATACCAACCACTAGCTTTGTTTCTTGTCGTAAAGCCAATTACCATGTGGCTGCTGCATTCTCTCAGACCGTTTTATTTCCCTGCCAGCGCTCGGAGGTTCTGGTAGAGGGACTAACGCGCCGGCACAGATGTTTGTGGTGGCGATCAGGTGCAGCAGCCGAATGGACCGCCGCCTACTCCTCGACGTTGTCTTCGGCTTAATACATTGAAAAGTTACGGTCCTTTTGCGTCCACGCAGCTTTCGAGGAAATTGTTTACGGTGAAGTTTAAGGTTTCGCGAATGCATTACGGTCCTGGATATTTGACCGCTCAGCGACATTCCGTGCAAATGAGGATTATACAGAGGAGACAGTCCAGCTTGTCGGACGTGGCGCTATTCACCTGGAATACCTGAGACTCCGTTTTTGCGCACGCACGCTCCAACAATACTCGAACTTATTTACCACTGCACATTTTTTGAACGGACTATATTTCTAGCCATGCTTGTCCGTGAATTGGCTGCAGATATTTTATGATATAACGTTATTTGAGCTTTCCATGTCAGAAATTGGCAACCACAGGCTAACTCATCGTTCCCCAAGAGTATGCTGTCTAAATACGGATGATGCGCGGGACTTAGTGGATTTTCTAAGGGGGCTCATAATGACATTTGGCTAAAGCTGCGTGGACCGTCAGCTATTTTCCCCCCGGTTCTTTCTGAGCTTAACAGCAGTAGGCTACACCAATCGATCTCTGTTCCGCGACTCTAGGTTCGGTTCGGCTTGCCCGCAAGGGAGATGGCCGCAATCGCTAGCTCCTTGATCCGTCAGAAACGCCAGGCGAGGGAGTCAAATAGCGACCGGGTTTCCACAACTAAACGCCGTCCAAGCCCCAGCAAAGATCCCCGTTCCATATGCGAGCGGCATTTTTTGGGGGTCTTCAGCAAAGTCCGTTTCTGCAGCGGCAAGAAAAGACCAGCCGCGCGGCGGCGACCAGGTCAGTGCTGTAGTTTTCTGTGAAACGGTTCCCCCGCCCCCCACCCCGCGACAGAGCCTCGCATTACCGCAGTCGAAGACTGTCTGTCTGGAAGGCTGGAGGTAGATTTCACCGCGGTGTCTGAAAATGCGATGCGAAAATTCCACCTGTTCCATCTCATCGGTTGTCTGTCGAGAACCACCTCACGAGACAACACAAGTTTCCCCCACATACTATTGCTTACAAATGTCAATGCAAAACTGTTTATATGTTGTGACATTACTGATATTAATGTTATATTACTGTTATTTTAAATGATCTATTAACTAAGCACCATTATTACCATCCTATCCAGTCAAAAGATGTGCAATTCCAGAAGTCAGGGCAAATCTTGGCTATACATATACTGTATGTACATAGATCGAAACCTGCTAATTAACATTATTTTTTTCCCCACTGCCAAATAGAAAATAATACTACCTTAAAAAATTCAGTAATTAATGCAGATTGAGACTTAGTGGAGATAAATTGCACCGCAGTGCACCAAGGCTCTTTGGAGATGAAATGTTTAATGGTAAATGTTTATTGCAGAGGAGAGGTGTACTGCAGTGTAGGGGGTAGAGATAGTGATTAAGAGGATACACAGCCGTAATGACGGACACGGTCTCGGTTCTCCTCTTGGTGCACAGATAAATAGGAACCCGGCAAATCACTCCTCTTCTTATCCAGCCTGACGCTGTCATGTGATATATAGCACTTGCACCGTCCGCAAAGGCAGACAGAAAGACATATGTAGCAGGAGAGGCACAGGACGGACGGACAGACAGATAGGCAGACGGACGGTAAGGCTGGTAGACAGACAGATTCACAGACAGACAGTCAGACCAAAACAACAGACACGCAGAGATTCAAAGACAGACAGGCTTACACGAAGACGGGCAGACACACTGACATAGCTACACCTCGTGGCCCCAATTCTGCTATAATAACATTAAGATTTTGACCGACAGCCTGTGCTGGAGGAATTTGTCTGTTAAAAGAATGTTGTTTTTTCTTCTATCCCCCCACATAAGACGCGCCGCCCAAACCTCCACAGGTGTCCCGTAAGGGCGGCAGGCTAGGTCAGTAGCTCAGCCTCCATCCGTATGTGCTGTCTATTCTCCCCGTCTCCACCCCTCGCCCCATCTCGCGCCCATGTCGATACCCGTTTTTCGAGGGAGGGAGGTGGGAGGGACTAGGGGGGCTCACGGCACCTGTCTTCCGCCGGTAACCCCCTCGGTTGATTACGTTGACGCTGCTTTTCTATTTGGATCTTATTTCTCGTGTCTCTCTGTCCTTTTCTTGATTTGGTGTTGTCCGACTGAGTGCCTTGTAATACTCTCCTTCAAAATTGTTGTTTTTGGCTCCTCTCTCCTTCCTCTCTTTTGTGTTTCTGTTCTCAGTCTTTCAGTTCGTTTGTGTCCGGTCCAGTTTAAATTATTTCTCCTTGTTCTGCTCCTCCGGTGTCTGCGTGTGAGTGTGTGTGTGTGTTTGTTCGACACGTGTGTCATATGTTGGGTTTTGCCGCGGAGGCCTGTTTGTTCATGTGCGTCGACGTGCTGTGTTTTACCTGTCTTAACGTGTCGACTATCGCTGTTGAGGTGGTCATTCGCCATTTCATGATCATAACGCCATTTGTCAACATACAACTGTTCCCGTTAATGTCTCTGCATTGGTACACATAAAGTTAAGTGGCTCTTGCCAGCGTCGCCACACATCCACAGTAGGCAAATTCCAAGCACAAACACCCGGCAATTGGCTTCATTGCCGTCCCACACGTCTCCCTTGAACTCCAAATTAAACACTCCCACTCTCTCACTGTCTCTGTCTTCCTCGAACACACACGCTTTATACTGGCATATTTCACTTGCACGGAAACAAACCCGCACGCAACACAACACCGCGCAACACGCTCAGATACCATAACACCGCGCAAGATGTACAGAACCCACAACACCGCGCAAAATGTACAGAACCCACAACACCGCGCAAAATGTACAGAACCCACAACACCGCGCAAAACGTACAGAACACAAAACACTGTGCAACAAGCACAGAACACAAAACACACACTCACAAGAAGACATCCATTCCGTTTTTATGCCCCTCTGAATGGAGCTGATGTGCTCTGTCACTAAGACCCTGTTGAAGACATTATGTTTTTAGGTGCAGTTGCCACATATGATTTAGAGATCCCCCCCCACACACACACACAGACATACCCACACCCACTCCCTAGCTCCACACACCACTCTCCCTGCCCTGGCCATGATGGATGACGGTGGTCCTGTCCCAGAGATTGACGGCTCCGCCCCCCCCCCCCCATCCAGAGGGTAGGTGAGTTGTGGATTGATGGATGGAAGGTTGTGCAGTTGAGACATCACAAACCTTGTCTGATTTGAGGTCAGGTCATAGGTCAAACCGGGGCTGATCTACAGTGTGGAAATATTGCTTATCTGCCCCAGGACCAGGTATGTGAATCTTCTGTGGACATCGGCCGTGATCCCTATTCTGATCTAAGGGCGGATGCCACTTCGTCAGCCCTCTCCGTCAACCGCGATCAAACCTCCCCTCAAAAAGATCTGGTCTTGGTTATTTAATGATTTGTTTCAGTTGGAGATCCAGAAAAGTCTCTTGAATAATGAACGCGCGACCAAGGACAGTTTTGCTCTTTATTATTATTTTTTTTTAGCTCAGGCAAATGCTCCCATGAACCCAATATTTTGAAGGATAAAATATGGTCCAAAGGCATGGTAGTTTCCTCAGAGTCTTTATATTTTCACCCCTTGATTGCCCCCACTGGTATCAAGCTTGGGGAAATGAACCGTGAACCACAGTCAAAAGAACCCCTGCATGAGTCATCCTTCACCGTCAGCAGATGAGCGCTTCTCGTAACTGAGCAGCGACGCCCTTTCTTCAACAATCAACAGACTTTTTCTCACTTGCGTTTTTTGTGTGTGCCTTAGATGAAGGACCCTCTATACAGCCTGGGTCTAAGCCTCCTCATCCGCCGATTCTGTCACTTACGTTGATGGGTCGACCGCTCCAACCTCAGCCCAGCGGTAGTTTGGCTCTGTTCCTAATATCTCCAGAACCACAGTCGGAGAGCCATTCAGTGTTATTTATAGATATTATGACATGTTGGCCCGACTGTTTTAAAAACTGGAGCCTTTGATTGGGGGCTTAGGTGTAGTGTTGAAATCCATAAACGCCACCATCAGTGTAGCCGATTTGTTTTTAGTCATTTCCAAATTATGAAGTAGTGGCTGGCCAAAATTCCCCGGCCCATGTAAAAGCAAAATTCAATTTAGGGTTCAATACTGCAGTAATTGTTGTTTTTGCGCAAATATCCCAATGACATCGTTGCATGATTAAAACCTGAAAAAGTTCATCCCTGGTGAACAGTGAAAGTATTTGATTTCGTTCACCTGACAAAAATGGTAAAGATGCAACGAAGATCGGACCAATCTCAACCCAAATGTAAACATAGGTAGGTGATTAATTCCAGAGGACATCATCACCTTCAAGATTCACCCATTAACATCTCCAGGGCGTAACTAGTGACAGGTATCAGGATACACAGAATTGTCTTGATTCAGGGTTCCATTTGACACGCAGAGGTTAGGTAAGACCACACCTAGCAGGCTGGCTGAACACCGTCTGAACATATGATGCTGAAGTCACTATCGTATCACAAGACTACGCAGCCACCCATGTGTACCCGTCAATCCTATTGTCCCGATCATCAAGTCAGCCCACAGCCTTGACCCCCCCCTCCCCTACCTTTGACCCCTGTACTTTTGACCCCCACCGCCTCAGCGTGTGAGCGGCGGTGGCGAGGTGCAAGGTGATGGGGGTGTTGGTCTGACGTGCCCCCGGGGGGTGGGGCGTGGTGGGGGATCTGTCCTTTGTTTCAGAGCCGCAGCTGAAGGGCATCGTGACGCGTCTGTTCAGCCAGCAGGGCTTCTACCTGCAGATGCAGCCGGACGGCGCCATCGATGGCACCAAGGACGAGAACAGCGACTACAGTGAGTAATCGATTCCGCCGCCACCCTGCTGCGACTCCTAATTGGCCTCGCGGCTGCCCGAAGTGTCTCCTTCTCGGCCTTCCCGGCGTGGTCGCTGGTCGGGCGTGACTCGACCGGTGAACCGTGTGGCTCGACCGCATGGCCTCCGCCTGTCCAGTCATGCCTAATCCGTGACAGCTTCATGGATGAGAGGAACGAGTGATTTATGAATACTCTGAACGTGGCCTCCTTTATGGCTCGGCATAATATGTGCATGACTACAGATGGAGAACCACTGGTCAATTCCTCAATATTTTGTCAATTCAAACATGTGTTCAATATTAAGATTAAATAAGGAATACATATTCATATATATAAATGTTTTTATAGGGAATGGACACACTTCTCGGCACCTGGCATGGGGGTAGGCATTGCTGTCCCTGGAGTGATATAGGGTAAACACAATTCAGCCTACTAGAATGCCAGGTGTGTTGAATTGAGTCAAAAATGTTGCTGATCATTATTTAACTTTGTTTCTTGGGCCTCATTAAACACCTGATCCACCAGGTTGGTTAAATCAACATGTTGCATAACAGGAACAGGGTTGTCTACTCCTTGCATAGCAAAACATCTCTTTCGTGCCAAATTGTAATATGTTCTTCGCCTCTTAAGCCTGTCTCAGAACGATGACCGGGAATAAATCTGTTTGAAGGACTTAATTCTCAGCAAAGATTTGTCCCGAAGGATACTTCAATGACCCTTTTACAGTGGTCGTTCCTTCCACATCATTTTGTTGTGCATATAAGTAATCTTCACAGTGTCTTCTAAGGAATCTTGTCACAGAACGAACAGCTTTACCGGAGAAAACTGCCCCAGGGATTCTTCTTCTTTCTGAATTATAAACAGTCTCTCAAGAGTAGTGTATGCTCCAGGATCAGTATTTATATCAGATTAACATCTTTCTAGGGGTCAGTGGCGCTAAGCAAGCATGGCTTAGCCCTCTAGAAACCATGCCAGAGTGAAAGAAGAACCAACATGGTTCCGGAACATTCTGTCCATTCTGAAAGAACGATGGACCTGGTTCTGGAACATTCTGTCCATTCTAAAGAACAAACAACCTGCTTCTAGAACCTTCTGTCCTTTCCAGTGCCAAATTGGAGAAAGAACCTTCACATTCCAGGCCAGACAAGCTATGACAGACTGTTTCTGCATAAAAAACCCCCCAAAAAAACAGCTGTGGATGTGAGACAAACATGGTGAATGTAGAGGAATGTCATGCTTTACCAAGAACAACTGAAGTACCGGGGTTCTGATCTACTTATCTGGGTTCCTGGTTCTGAATGAATCTCCATTTTACGCCTTTTTAGACTCCCAGAGGGAGAGTAAACAAGAGAGAAAATGAGCCTTATTTTACGTTAGCAGTTAAGTTAGGTCGTTACCATTTTCTCACCATTCCTCAGGCTCAATTATCCCTCAGCTCTTTCACACGTGGAGGAAGGGAGGTGTGCCGTGTGCTGAGAAACCCGTCCAGCTCCCATTAGAATGAGCAGGTCTGTCTGCCACAAACGCTGACTCCATTCAGGTCACGGTTTTAGCAAACTGTACTTCATATCGTCACACTAAATACTTCACATCTTCATGATACTGGATATCTTCATAGCAGTTCATTTCTTTTTCTTGACTAACCACAGTGATTATCGATTTGAGACGTGTTCTTTGGTTCTGTGCCCGGAAAGGTCCCCTGTCCAGTCCTCTGTAAGAAGTGAGTCATTCTGACGTTAAATTGCAGCAGATATTTATTTCAATAGTCAGACGATTCAGTGTAATCAGAATTGCCTGTGTATGTGCCTTTATCAAACGCCCTTACAGATATGTCCTAGGCCTTCTGTAGGTAAAAATATACTCTGAACCTTTGAGGAGAAAAATCTTATAATCACAGCCTCACGCATTAAATTGATGTGTCCGACATATATAATATAGCTCTAACAGTATTTTAATAAAACCAAATGATAATATATAAATATATATATTTTTATCAATCCTTTGGCCTTCTCTGAAGGTGTGGAAGGTCCCCGACAGTTCCCCACTGTCTGCTTGGCTAACCTTACTGACTCAAGAAATTAGTTTAAGCTGTGAGAAGTGTTCTAATTGGGCTATGGAGGGACCTCAGTCAGGTCACAAACATTTACTAATCATTTTTTCACGTTTACATTTTCCCTGAACCCAGATAAACGGGCCATGCATTGACTATTTAACCACAGCCTAAAGCTATAGGCTTTGTTTTAGTTGATAGACTGGAGTTCATCGGAGGGAATCAAGAGGTTTACTGTTTAGAAGTTGACGAAAAGCTAAAATATGATGTGTAGTCTACAGATGAGAGAATAAACCCAGTAATTAACCCAAATGCACATGAATGATTGCATTATTCAAGAGTCTAATTTGGTTTGGTTCCATTATACAGAAGTGGTAATAGGTTTAGGCCTTGTGGTTGAAAACACCTTGCAGTGTTCTACTTAAGCACTGTGGTATGTAGGGTGTCGTAGCTACGTAGGGTGTCGTAGCTACGTAGTGTGTCGTAGCTACCTAGGGTGTCGTAGTTCTGCAACTGACGAACAAACGAACCTGATTTCGCCTTTCCGTGATTTCCATTGCACTCTGAATCAAAAGATGTCTGCGCGTGTGTTGTGTAAATTAAAATTCTATTAAAATGTCTGATTAAATTATGCAAACGATTTCTCCGCCTCTGTAGTCATGTTCCTCCGACATGTTGCAGGTTGGGCTTAATGTTTTTAGGGTACCCCCCTCCTGTGGGCCATCCTCTCAACAACGGGCGAGCGATGTAGGAGCCCCAGCAAACTGAAGTAAATAATTCAGCAAATAGAACTAAAAATACTTTTCCATTTGTACCAAATAAATGATTTATTTCCGCGAGAAGCGCCACTGAAGTGTAGAGACAGAGAATAAGAGAACAGGAACTTGCTTATGGGGTCTTCGTCATCCCATTTTCTGGTCGTGAATTTATTGTGTAACTAGTTTGCAGCCAACTAGTCTCTTTCACAACCAGGTAAATAAATATTATTTAAGTTCTCTAGTCAGATAACCAGAAAACATCTTGTAACGGAAAACAAGTTATTCTACTTCTCAAAACAATTATAAAGAATCAGGATACATTGTGACCAAAAGGTCGGTTTTCCCCTGGGAAAATCACAGAAAATGAGAAATTAGTAAGGGAGATCCACCCAGTATTAGCTACTAAAACAGATGCATGTAGATGATGGACGGAGGGAGGGAGGGAGGAATGAGGCATGGAGGAAGAAGGGAGGGACAAGGGATGGATGATAGAAGGGAGGGAGTGAGAGAATTAGATAAAGGGAGAGTGGGAGATTGAGAAATGAAAGAAGGGAGAGGGAGAGAACTTGGCATTTTGGACTTGCACTGAACTATTGATCGTGCTGATGGATTATTAGAATAATAGATTACCCCCGCTCTTGATCTCCCTCGACTTCCTGACCTCTGCCATTTGCCGCAGCGACGGCAGAAATCATTCATTCTCTGGAGGCGGTCCGGTCGTACCGCTGGGACCCGTGAGAGGAGCACTCACCACACGCCACTTCTCAATCAACCACCCGAAATCAGACATTTTGTTTCTGAATGTGATCCTGTGGTATTTGTCCGTGGGGTTGATTGATGGACCCGGTTCAGGGGGCCTGCGGCGCATTTACAGTACTGAGCGAGAATGTTATTGGGAATATGATTCACTGGTTGAGTAGTACACAATCAAACTAGAGTGCAGGAAACCGCCGTTAACATAATTAACATCCGTGTTAAGGTTTGAGTCAGCAGTTCGACGCGCTGTAATTTAATTGAATCATCGGTTGATCGGACTTCTGTAATTTAATTGAATCGTCGGTTGATCGGACTTCTGTAATTTAATTGAATCGTCGGTTGATCGGACTTCTGTAATTTAATTGAATCGTCGGTTGATCGGACTTCTGTAATTTAATTGAATCATCGATTGATCGGACTTCTGTAATTTAATTGCATCATCGGTTGATCGGACATCTGTAATTTAATTTAATCATCGGTTGATCGGACTTCTGTAATTTCCTGTGCAAGTTGAGGTTCATGAAAACGTTGCTGGTTTGAAGAGACCAACTCCATATATTATACAGATGGTGTATCTTAATTAGAGCTAGTTTGCGACAACAGAGTATAGTTAATAAATATTTTTTCCGTAGTTGATGCATCTCTCGTTAATGTTAAACTTGACAGGCCTTTAAAACCTTTAAAATCAATAAAAATAACAAGTTGCACATATAGTAACAGAATGATCAAATGAAGACTCGGCATCTGTGAAGTGCATCGGGTCCATGGCTACCGCACCAAGCTGTGCTACAGCCCTCGGGTTGCCTCCTTTTGGGTTTTGACGGCCACCTGCGATTAAATTGCCCTCACCTGGGCTCTGAATAAGCCCCCGATTAGCATTAAAATCTGAAAAGTTCAATTGCCCTGATAATGCATCTCCATTTATATTTCCATTCCCCAAAAAATTATTTCTGTCCCTCAGGTTTATAGGAACTGCCCTTCCCATTCTGGTGAAAAACTGAAGCACTTTCTAAACCGTCCAGGGTTTTTATTGTCCACAGAGGCCAGATTAGCACGTCCAGCAGGCTTAACTTCTCTGTGCATCGTTTGATTACAGCTGCTTAAGGAGGGGTGACATTCCAAGGATTTGTCTTCCTCAAGTTGCTTTCACGCTCTAATTTGTCTGCCCTTTTGACAAACAAGGATATTATTATTATTATTTTTTTAAACTTGTGGGTTTGAGGGAGGCAGTGCTGCTGTTTCCTCAAATGCAATCAGACTTTAAGTCGTGGTTGCTAAGTCAGTTCAAATGAGACCTGTGGAAGCATCTCAACGGCTTAACCGTAGGGCTGTCTGACTGTAGAACTGTCTGAGTGTAGGGCTGTCTGAGTGTAGGGCTGTCTGACTGAAGAACTGTCTGAGTGTAGGGCTGTCTGACTGAAGAACTGTCTGACTGTAGGGCTGTCTGACTGAAGAACTGTCTGAGTGTAGGGCTGTCTGACTGAAGAACTGTCTGACTGTAGGGCTGTCTGACTGAAGAACGGTCTGACTGTAGGGCTGTCTGACTGAAGAACTTTCCGACTGTAGGGCTGTCTGACTGAAGAACTTTCCGACTGTAGGGCTGTCTGACTGAAGAACTGTCTGACTGTAGGGCTGTCTGACTGAAGAACTGTCAGACTGTAGGGCTGTCTGACTGAAGAACTGTCGGACTGTAGGGCTGTCTGACAGTAGGGCTGTCTGAGTGTAGGACTGTAACTAGGGCTGTCTGACTGAAGAACTGTCTGACTGTAGGGCTGTCTGAGTGTATGTCTGTCTGGCTGTAGGGCTGTCTGACTGTAGGAATGTGACTGTAGGGCTGTCTGACTGAAGAACTGTCTGAGTGGAGGGCTGTCTGACTGAATAACTGTCTAAGTCTGTCTGACTATAGGTCTGTCTGACTGTAGGTCTGTCTGACTGTAAGGCTGTCTGACTGTAGGACTGTGAGGAGACTGTCTATAGGAGTGAGGACATTGCCTCTGATCTAATTATTTCAGTATGTCTGTGGGACGAACATTCTGTCCCATGGACTCATGCACCCATCCTTTGGAAAGACATCGAACTGACAGCTCGCCGCTTGGAAGTGCAAGATGAGCGAGGGATGAAAGAAAGAGGGACCTTAAGGGGTGCTAATGGATGACTGCCACAGTGGGCCGTGTCACATTTTGTCCTGATACCTGGAAGAACCAACAAAGCCACTTTACTAAATCACCTGCATGGAAGCCCTGACGCCCAATGTGGACTGAAACTGCCGCATCGATATATATTGAGTGAAATCAAAGCTGCCGGGCGGACAGACACGCCCCCCCCCCCCCCCCCCCCACCTATAATCTTCTTGGCAGTGGGCCTCCGGTGGTGTTCTCTCTTGGTCAGTGGGCGTGTAAATCCACCCGTATGAGCGTGTGAGCGCCAGCCCAGGGGAGGTGTGCTCACTTCAAAAGGAGTGTCCACATCAGGGGAAGGAGGTGCCACTCACTGCTGAGAAGCCCCACTTCCAGAGAGGAGTCATGTGGGATCTGGCTCTGTCACACTGGGGTTAAAGGTGACGGGTGATCTGCCTCCTGGGTAATTCAGTTATGGCCGGTGGTTCACTGGTTACTGTGAGATGCAGAAGGTGTGGGTCTCTGAAGGACCCATGTGCGTAACATCTCTTCTGGTCTCTCCCCCTATCCCCCTTTCTCTCTCTCCCTCCATGTGTCTCTCCCCACTGTCTCTCCCTCCATGTGTCTCTCCCCACTGTCTCTCCCTCCCTGTGTCTCTCCCCACTGTCCCTCCCTCCCTGTGTCTCTCCCCACTGTCTCTCCCTCCATGTGTCTCTCCCCACTGTCCCTCCCTCCCTGTGTCTCTCCCCACTCTCTCTCCCTCCATGTGTCTCTCCCCACTGTCTCACCCTCCCTGTGTCTCTCCCCACTGTCTCACCCCACTGTCTCTCTCTCCCTCTGGGTTTCTCTCTGTTCCCCCTTTAGCCCTGTTTAATCTGATTCCTGTGGGTCTGAGGGTGGTGGCCATCCAAGGGGTGAAGGCCGGCCTCTACATTGGCATGAATGGAGAAGGATTCCTCTACAGCTCAGTAAGACCCAACACGTCTCTCTCTCTCTCTCTCTCTCTCTCTCTCGCGCGCTTTGTGGGTCTATGTGTGTGTTTGGGTACATGTGTGTACTGTATAGTGTGTGTTTGTGTGTGTTATTGTGTTTGGGTACATGTATATGCGGTACAGTGTGTGTTTTTGTGTGTGCGTTTGGGTACGTGTGTATACTGTATAGCGTGTGTTTGTGTTTGTTAGTGTGTTTGGCTACGTGTGTATACTGTACTGTGTGTGTTTGTGTATTTTCTGTTTTGTAAACAGTTCTCCGTCATTGTACATTACCACCATTCATTCTGCTGTGTGTGTGTGTGTGCATCCTTGAAAGCTCTGTGGAGGGTTTTGTAGCTGTTGCCGTTGGTGACAAACGCATAGCTCCGCCCTGCCAAATGAGACTGGAGCACGTCTGTTGTGCAACGGAGAGAGAGGGAGGAGCGTCTCCATGGGTTACGTAACGGACAGCCCTCTGTAATCTTGTTATGGACAGAACGACGTGGTCCTCTTGGTAAATTCTCTGCGTGGGTGCTGGGGAGGTCTTTGGGTGGTGCTGGGGAGGTCTTTGGGTGGTGCTGGGGAGGTCTTTGGGTGGTGCTGGGGAGGTCTTTGGTTGGTGCTGGGGAGGTCTTTGGGTGGTGCTGGGGAGGTCTTTGGGTGGTGCTGGGGAGGTCTTTGGGAGGTCTTTGGGTGGTGCTGGGGAGGTCTTTGGGAGGTCTTGGGGTGGTGCTGGGGAGGTCTTGGGGTGGTGCTGGGGTGGGTCGGCTGGAGGGGGGCCTGGAGGGGGGACTGGAGGGGCATCAGGCATTGGTATGTGGACACCCTCCTTATTTAGTCTTTTGTTTTGCAAGGCTATTATTGACATTGTGTAGGAATCAGAGGGAGACAGGTGTAATGGAGACATAGAGGCGAAGGGAGGAGACAGAAAGGGGATGGGTGGAGACAGAGAGGTGGGGGGAGGAGACAGAGAGGTGGGAGGAGGAGACAGAGAGGTGAAGGGAGGAGACAGAGAGGTGAAGGGAGGAGACAGAGAGGTGGGGGGAGGACACAGAGAGAGGATGGTTTGAGACAGAGAGGTGAAGGGAGGAGACAGAGAGGGGATTGGTGGAGACAGAGAGGGGATGGGTGGAGACAGAGAGGGGATGGGTGGAGACAGAGAGGTTGGGGGAGGAGACAGAGAGGGGATGGGTGGAGACAGAGAGAGGATGGTTTGAGACAGAGAGGTGAAGGGAGCATGAATGTATCACTACCTCAACTCACAGCTAATATACCGAATTCACAGAAGGGAATACAAATCTTCCTGGAATTTGCCCTACAACATTCCAGTTGACACCATCTTGCAGCCAGACGGGCTTTCACACCAGGACCTTTAAGGTTTCGCTACACAGTCATTCAGCATCACTTTAATAGGCCATAGCTCCCCGCTGCAGAGTAGGAGGAATGTTTTCAAAAGCCACAATGGCTTTTGCAGAAGTGGCTGAAACCCCCCATTTTAATTAACTGAGGAGAAAGCTTTCCCCAGCCATATGGAGCGGCCCACTTCTTCAGATGTGCATTGTTGGAAATTAGCGTGCCGTGACAGAACGCAGATCATAGAGGCCTTGGCAAAGTGCCAGACTGGGTTCATTCAATATTTACCAAACAGCATTTATGCCTTAAGTCCTCTCCATGGAGAAGATCTCTCCATTCTCCATCTGACCTCTGCAGTGAACTTGACCTCGGACTGGCTGAAGAATGGGGAGACATCCTTCAACGCGACGCATGGACACATGAAAGGAGGAAGAGGACAATGATAAAAAGTGTTCAAGCTCTGCACTTTACAAACAACACTACTGCTCCTCTTCTCTCTTTTTCTCTTTCCCTCCTTTGCTCAGGAAAAAAAAAAAAACTGCACCATCCTTTTCATTGGCAAGACAATTTCTAGCTCCCTCCCTCCCTCAGTAACCCTCACTCTGTCTTCCAACCTCATTCCCTTTTTCATTTTACTCCGGGATCTCTTCTAGTCTTTGTCTGAGTGGCTTTATGTTTCCGGAGACGCAGTGAAGCGTTTTGGTGTGTTGTGGGCCCCTTTGGGAAGTAATTACAGTAGGATGTTCTTCCCTCCCTCTCCGCCTCCCTTGAGATTAGTGGGAAAGAAGTAGTTGTGTTTCTCGGTTCTGTGAACCCGGGAGTGGGGCTGGGTGAGAGTTGGAAAATCTGGACAGAACTCTGCGTAAGGGAGCTCATTGATCTTTGAGAAAGTGTACTGAAACTAATTGAGCGTGTCACGGCGGTTATGTTGGGGGTTTGTTGGTCAGGTCCAGGGTTGTTGTTTTGTTCATCGGTGAGAGGACATTCCAAGGTAGGTCATAGTCCCGGATATAGTTTCTGGCCCAGCGATTAGTGTTCACTGCGACAAGTTGAATATCACATTTTTGAGTTTGTTTGTTTGTCTGAAGGGGTTGAGGGCTGTGCCGATGCTACCATTGATGGTAAAGACTGTTGCCATGTGTATGAGCCTGAAGCACTGCTGTTGTGTTGAAAGCTGTTGGGCGCGTGGAGAATCAACTCCGGTGAGGAGATCTCCATTATTTATAACACTTTTCACTGCGACCTACTTTGCAGCACAGCGGTAACCACTCTCTCTATACTCTCCGGATTTTAAACCCATCTATCTTTAACTAAGGAACAGGGGTAACCACTCTGCAGTAAAATACACCCTCACGCAGAGACTGAAGTGAATCCTCATACACGCAAATCTCATGCAGCGCCAATGGTTTGTTATCAACCATTTATTTTGGATGGGGGTGGGCGGCAGTGTTGCCTAGTGGTCAAGAGCGTCAGGCCATTAAGCAAAGGGTAGCCAGTTCAAATCCCAGAGCCAACAAAGTGAAAAACCCTGACGTTCTGTCCCTGCATAAGACCGCTGACCTTAATCCCCGCCCAGGTCACCGCTGACCCCAATCACCACACAGGTCACCGCTGACCCCAACCCAAATCACCTCCAGGTCACCACTGACCTTAATCACCACCCTTGAACGCTTTCCTTGAAGCCCCATACACGCGAAAAACTTCATGTAGTGCCAACCTTCATTGACCCTAATCACCCCCAGGTCACCTTTGACCCCAACCCTAATCACCCCCAGGTCACCGTTGACCCCAACCCTAATCACCTCCAGGTCACCGTTGACCCTAATCACCCCCAGGTTGTTGAAAGAACCATGGCACACGTCCTGGACAATCTTTTGACTGGCGTCTGATTGTCTCCACATTGTTTCTCTCGACAGCCCACCGATTTTACTGCCTCTTATTTCTGCCCATCACCAGTGTACCGCAGTAAAACCCGCACAAAGACGAGGAGAGTGAGGGGAATCCGTCTGGGGGGGCGGAGAGTAGGGGGGGGGGCAAGAGAAGGGGGAGTGATGAGGGGAGGTGAGGAGGGGGACGAGAGGAGGGGGAGTGAGGATTTCTTTCAGGGACTGGGTTGGCACTCTGCAAACAGAAACCAAACTGGGTTATTTGTGATAGCGTGGTGTGCTGTGGCACTGGTTCCCGGCCCGTGACTGATATGAGCGTGCGGACGGGAGAGGATTGGTTTTGAAGGTGCTCTGCTCTGTTCTGCGGTCTATTAAAATGAATAGCCTCTGATGAGATTTTGCGTGATAGGTTTCGGTTAGACAGAACCATGGAATTAAAATGCTAATCGTAATTTAATGGGATTTTTATGGAGACAGAACACTGGGAAAGCATTATTAATTTATGTCTCCCTTAGAGGAAACTGTAAAAAAAAAAACGGTAAATTGCAAATGTGTCTGTGTGTGTATGTGTGTATGTGTGTATGTGTGTGTGTGTGTGTGTGTGTGTGTCTGTGTGTGTCTGTGTGTGTCTGTGTGTGTCTGTGTGTGTGTGTCTGTGTGTGTTTGGTTAGTATTTATTTACCATGTAATGTACCTCGCTGTGGGCGGGTTCTGTGTCCTTTCCTCACTCCCAAGGTGACTGAGGCAGCTGTCTAGACTCCAGCCCTCCATAGCAATGACCAATGGGAAGAATCCTGAGTGAAGGATTCAGAGCAACAAGAGCTTACTACGTTCCAAATGCTAAGGAGAAACCTAACTTTTTGATCCATTGTGGACTGCATCCGTTTCCGCGGATCGAAGTTTTGCAATAGGTTTTAATCAGAAACCACTCAATTTTTAGGTGTTCAGTTTGAGGCTTTAAGATTATTGGCGGATGCAGAAGAATGGGCGGAGTTGCTGAAACATCCCATCTGGAGACAGATCCTCCTCCCAGGCTACATTGAGGGCAATAATGAATCTTGTTGAAGAGTTTGGGTTTGATCATAGCCTGGATGTAGGGAGGATCAGTTTCTCAGGCTTCTCTGTAGGCAACCAGCAAAGGGAATTCAAGATTCAACTGGAAGCCAGTGGAATGTGTGGAGAAGAGGGGTGACATGGTTATACTTGGGAAGGATAAATACATTCCAGACGTGAGACAAGTTCCTGGATTTGTACCAGCGCCACTTCCTGGTTGCAGTAGTGTCATACTCTTTGAATGAAGAGAGAGAGAGAGAGAGAGAGAGAGCATGGACCTGCGGGAAGGAGTGACCTAAAGCTAGAGTCATACATCCAAAATCTAGATTCATACATTCTGGATTCAGATTGAGATTCATTTAAAGGAACTGTGTAAACATAGACTTATTGGATTCTGGTGTGGCTTCAGTTTACCTGCGGTGTTGTCATGAGGAGGGGAGTTTGAAAACCAGAGGAAAGGTGTTGGCCAGTCACTTAACACAGTATTCTGTGAACTGGATTTATTCCCTTAGCCTGATCTGGAGTCACTGCATTTTCAGGCCACACTCGATCTGAAGCCGATTCATCCCGACAACCACAGGATGGTAAAACCAAAGTCCATCGTCCACGCGAGTTGTTCTTTTCGGTGATGGGCACGCGTGAGACCCTCCCTCCTGTGCACATATCTTGGGGCGGAATATAAATTAGAGCCCTTTTAATCAATTTACACAGCCTGTTACACTCAAAGGAATCAAAAATGCTTTTTCTCCTCCTTGTGGGCCAGTAACAACCTCTCCATTAAGCATTCCTGGCAGAGGGGCCAGATGTAATATAGGCCCTCTGGGGTCCTCAGGTTGATATGCTTGCAGAATGTTATCGATTAAATTCCTATCCAATGCTGACAGGACCAGGTTTCTTGTTGTTGGGAAAATCGATTCCTGATCTGACCCGGGACAGAGCATGACAAGATCCAATTTAAAATTTGTGTCAGTTAGGTATCAAGCCAAAATGGATCAAAAATATAAATACTTTTTTTTTTGTTACATTTTCTGTAGGGGCCAGACCTACATATGTAATACAGTATTAATGGTCTACAGCTTGGTATTTTCTAGTTACCTCTAGTTCAACATTTTTAAACAGGAAGGGATGTGCGATGAAAAAACTTTAGTCGTCTCTGCAGAACGAGCTTTCTCATTAGTGTCCAGTAACAAATGTTTGATATAGATACACCAGCACCGATCACTTTAGCACACATATACAAAGATTGGCCTGCAAAAGCCTGTGTTGCATTGTTTGATAGAATAAAACAGGCTTCCTGAACACTCAGCTCATTGGCACTGTAACAGTCAGTCACATTTTTACAATAGTTCTACTGCAAGTTCACTGTAAGGAAAGCTCAGATTGGCTCACCAGAGTCAGGAAGGCGGGATTAATCCTGGAAATGTCTGTCCTATCCTGAATGCACAGCAGATGTTTCATGTAGAGTATACTTTTTTCTTTTTTAAGAAATTGTGACATTTTACCTTACATACAAGATTCGTGGCCACTAAGCGTGATCTAACCCTGCATACAAGGGTGAACTCCATTATCTCCTAACGGACCCAGAAAGATATCTCAAGTATATATCCACTAAGACCTCCTACAGACACAATCTCCACCGTCCTACAGACACAATCTCCACCATGCTACGGACACAATCTGCACCATGCTACAGACACAGTCTCCACCATGCTACAGACACAATCTGCACCACGCTACAGACACAATCTTCACCATGCAACAGACACAATCTTCACCATGCTACAGACACAGTCTCCACCATGCAACAGACACAGTCTCCACCACGCTACAGACACAGTCTCCACCACGCTACAGACACAGTCTCCACCACGCTACAGACACAGTCTCCACCACGCTACAGACACAGTCTCCACCACGCTAAAGACACAATCTGCACCATCCTACAGACACAGTCTCCACCATGCTACAGACACAGTCTCCACCACGCTACAGACACAATCTCCACCACGCTACAGACACAGTCTCCCCCACGCTACAGACACAATCTGCACCACGCTACAGACACAATCTGCACCACGCTACAGACACAGTCTCCACCACGATACAGACACAATCTCCACCACGCTACAGACACAATCTCCACCACGCTACAGACACAGTCTCCACCACGCTACAGACACAGTCTCCACCACGCTACAGACACAGTCTCCACCACGCTACAGACACAATCTCCACCACGCCACAGACACAGTCTCCACCACGCCACAGACACAGTCTCCACCACGCTACAGACACAGTCTCCACGACGCTACAGACACAATCTCCACCACGCCACAGACACAGTCTCCACCACGCCACAGACACAGTCTCCACCACGCCACAGACACAATCTCCACCATGCCACAGACACAGTCTCCACCATGATACAGACACAGTCTCCACCACGCTACAGACACAATCTCCACGACGCTACAGACACAATCTCCACGACACTACAGACACAGTCTCCACCACGATACAGACGCAATCTCCACCACGCTACAGACACAATCTCCACCACGCTACAGACACAGTCTCCACCACGCTACAGACACAGTCTCCACCACGCTACAGACACAGTCTCCACCACGCTACAGACACAGTCTCCACCACGCTACAGACACAAAAGACACTGAGAGCATGTGGTCCCTGCTGCAGTGTACCGAGGGGATTCCGGACTATGTCACCGTGGTCGTCAACGGTGACGGGCAGGTGTGGGAGCAAGATGTGAGGGGGCCTTGGCAGACGGGGTGGGGGGAGGTGGCATGTGGGTGGGCACCAGCTGAGGAACCCTGGCTGAGTCGTGACCCCGAGACCTTTGCCTGCGACCTTTGCCTGCGACCTTTGCCTGCGACCTTTGCCTGCGACCTCACACGTGGAGATGCGCTGGTGGTCTGTCAGTGTGCCACGGCCTCGCCACCACGGCCTGAACGCAGTCACTCCCTCCGAGGTACGCAGAGTCCTTCACACTGCCGCAGAGTGTGAAAACAGCACCGACTTGTAAATGGACACTCACTCAAATAGTGTGCGATTGTGAAGGCCGTAGAGTCTCACACACACACACACACACACACACACACAAAAGTGGAGCACCCCCAGCAGTGAGAGGAATTGGTGCTGTCAGTCAAATGGCCGGCCTTAAAAGGTCACAGAGCCCTGGAGGAGACAGAGATACAGAGATAAATATCACACACACAGACGCACACACACACACACTCAAACACTTGCCGAATCACTTATGACAGCACTGCAGTCCCAAACAAACTCAATCGCTCGAACCGTACATGGACTGTCACTCCAGTCCAGCTGAACCCAAGCTGTCTTTCAAACATGCCCCAAGCGGGGTTTCATCTTGGATTTTCCTCGACGTAAGACACTCCTCCTTTGCCCCAAGCAGATTAGCATGCGTAAAACATTGCAATTCGGGGTTTCATTGAATTAAGCCTCCAGCGACGACACCATGTGAACTCTGGGTGCATTTGACTGACAGCGGTGTCATCCACACAGGGTCATCCCGGGGAGATTCCATCAAAGCCTCGTCCACTTCAGCCATCTGTCCTTCTGTCCCGTTCGTTGTTTGTCTGGTCGTTCGTCTCGTAGGCCGTCCGTCACCGCCGTCTTGTAAGACCGTCTCTTCCCTCGTCATGTTCAGTGGGGAGAAGACAGTTTGAACAGTGAGGGCGAAATCTGGCCTCGTCCAACGAGGACACGGATTTCCATTTTCTGTTGCAAAGTGTTTAGACGCCGTGCCGTCCACTGAACATGATCCGACTTCCTGAACTTTGACCCGACTTCCCCCGAACATTACTCTGACAACAAATTCCCTTTGTTGTTTGGCACCAAAACAGGAAATGTTCACGCCGGAGTGCAAGTTTAAGGAGTCGGTGTTTGAGAATTACTACGTGATCTACTCGTCTACCGTGTACCGGCAGCAGGAGTCCGGCCGGGCCTGGTTCCTCGGCCTCACCAAGGAGGGCCAGGTCATGAAGGGGAACAGGGTCAAGAAGACCAAGCCCTCCTCACACTTTGTCCCCAGGCCTATTGAAGGTAAGACCCCAGGAAACATCCTCAGCTCACCTGTGTCCTATTGTCTTTTGCAGGTTTTGATCGTCGGAAGTAAGTTGGTTGAAGCCCCGTTTTGGTGAATCGAGGGCTTTGTTTATGAAACGTTTTCGCTTGCAGATTTGATCGTACATTGTGCGCACAATGAAATTTACAGCCACGTTTTGATTAATAAATCTTGAATTTTACATTGAAATAAATACTTGGATTTTGATGAAATGTCATGATTTATAAACAAAACATGCTTCTATGTGATATACACAATATGTGCAAGGTGTATAGCCACAAACGTTTTCCACATGCTAAAATTTAGTATAGAAATGTTTATTAACATGTCCCTTGAGGAACAATGTTAGACTCAGAATATTTTCAAATGCCTGAGGTGCATTTTATTTATTTTACCTGGTAAAATAAATTGAACCAATGAAATACCTAACACAAGTGTGTAACACCTAATAAATATGTCCAGTAATAAATCATTGTAGATTATTTTAGAAAAGGTCTGCCCACTATGTTAACTGATTATTATTATAAATGTTTGTAAACAACTTTTGAAATGATTTATTGCTGGTTTATAAGATGGCAGGTTGTTTAATATAGATACTCATCTATATTAGACTTTCGCTGTAGGTTACTTGATCTTAAGGAAGTAATTTACTTTATAAACAGTGTTTATAAAGGACCAGAGGAATTACTTTCAAAAAGCAGGATGTGGCATTTTACACATTCCAGCAGTGCAGATGGCGAGCCTTACTCTGATCATCCTTTTGGTAAATTCATTTGAATGAAAAACATGTAGTCTATTAAGGTTTTAAAAGCCTTCTAACAGTTGGCCATTTCAACTGTAATATTGGTCCTGATTTGCTCCAAAGAAAAAATTGACCCCTACCCAAAATGTAAATCTATTATAATCCATAAAATTGACATTCGCTGTTGCTCAGTGATTATTTTTCTGCCTTGTGAAACATTAAGATACGGCATCTGTACATCGCAGCCCCCCCCCCCCGCTCCAGGTCTCAAAGTAATCTTGAATGTGACATTGGTGGATGAATGAACGCCCAACACAACAAGGCTGATTATCAAGGAAAGGCTTTTAACATTCTATTCCAAAGCAGGTTCCAAGAGACGTCTTCTTTAACACTCCGTGGGGGAGTCCCTGAGCTCGATCTGACTTTGTCTCTCTGTTTACCCGTCCGTCTCCTCATTATTTGTCATCCATGTTCCCCTCTCTCTCACCCCCCCTCTGCTTCCTGCTTCCGTCCTCGCCTGCATACACGGTCTGCAGTGTGTATGTACAGGGAGCCGTCGCTGCATGAGATCGAGGAGAAACAGCGCTCCAGGAAGAGCTCAGGGACTCCCACTATGAACGGAGGGAAAGCTGTTAACCAGAACTCATAGCGGCCCGGTCCCGCCCCCTCTCCTTATATGGAGGTGGGAGGGGCCAGAGACCCTCCTCAATACCATGCCCACTGAAGGGATTGGACCGCAGTGAGGGGGAGGAGCTACACCCAAGACTGAACTTGCCTGTGAAAATCTTTTAGACGAACATTAAGAAAAACCCAGAGGAAAACCACAAAAAAATGGCGACGAACATTTTCAATCAGGAATTGACCAACGTTTTATGCAAAAATAGAAAAAAAAGCTGTGACAAAGGAATGGTGGTCTCTTCACAATACAAATATCTATCGTTTTCCAATTCATGCTGTGAACAATTAGCTTTAAAGACATGTTCGATTTCCCATGCATTGAGTTAATGAATGCTATGGCATCCTCACATGCTTTATTGTGTTACTGTTGTCCAATAATAACAATATTACTTATGTGTTGATGACTAATCATCACAATTTAGTATCATAGTTATTTAGTTTTTCGTTTTGACTGTAGATGTTTTCTTTCTTCTTTTTTTTTAATTGCTTGACACTTTCACACTGTATATTGTACACTGGTGTGAGAGTCAATATTGAATGTAAACGATAGCTTTCCGATGGCCTCAGAGGGAAAAGAAACGGGTGGATAGGATGAAGGCTTGCTCAGGTCATAAACTGTCGGCTCTGTATAAGTTGGGTAGATTTCATTACTCGCATTTTGATTGGCTGTTATGACGTGACCGAACAGCTAAAAGCAATATGGTGGCTCCTCCACCACGTATCGCGGTGGGCCTCTGCGGAGTCACGGTGCGTTCGAGGGCTTTGGAAAATAATAGTGGAAGATAACCGGCAGAACGACACTTCCACTGGGAGATACGAGATTCCCGAGGATCATATTAACCCACCTTTACCCTGAAAACAATCCAGTCCTGTCACTTGGTCAAAAGAGGGAAAATTGACAGGAAAGGATAGCCTTATAGAGGTGTCAACACTCTAGCGGAGTGGTTGTAGCCAGCAGGAAAACCATCTGACAGCGCTTCAGTTAGTTTTTGTTCAGTTGTGCCAGCACCACCAAAGGTAATTTCTCTCTGTCAAGAAGTGGGTCAGCCAATGCCGTGGGGAAAATTAGAAATTCTATCTGAAAATCAAAGGGATACTTGCATCTACCAAACAATGCCCCTGTCACATTACTTGGAGTGGGTCCACTTCATCGCCGTATGAGCTTTGACAAAGACTTTGTTCGAAGTGCGTCTGAGAATAGCTTTAGGTCTCAACAAAGAAATCACCGGTCTGCAGGTCCGCCTGGAGCGGAGAGGATTGGGAGGGTTGTTCACTGGTACGGACCAGAATATAAGGTTATGTATCTGGCAGGTCTTGCCGATCGGCCAAGTATTTGTTCTAATACTCTTGAGAAGCTTCCTTTCCTTGTGTCCTACTAATTGTTGTTACGTGGGCTGCGGCGTGTTAGTTTAACACCTTTGTATCTATCTTTATTATGGAACGGAAACAAATGAAGATAGCATTTTAAGAGAAATCCAGAATGACCAATCACAAAGCAACAGGAAGCAGCCCAGCCATCCGAAACCAATGGAGAAAACGTTTGGAATGCCGGCAGGTGCATTTTGCCCTGATAGTCTGTAAATATTTCCCTGTTTTATATTTCCAGGCTTCCATCTCAGTAGGTTTTGTGACCCATGAAATTTGTCGTTTGATGCATTGTGAAAACATGCCCCCTGTCATTTCATAAATCAAATGTAGGTGAATTGCTGTATATACGAGGAAGAAAACTGGCAAGACCTGAAGGAACCCTGACCCCCGAACCCCCCCCCGACCACCACTGTCACCAAGATTGAGAAGTTACCCTCGGAGGAGCAATCCAGTGATCCTATTATTTGTCTAACTCAGGAAGTCCCACTCCGATCTATTGAACGGAGTCCGACAACAAGGCAGGCCACCTTTGCCCAGCGCCCAATGCACAAAGCCTGGCCAAAGGCATGGTCTCGGGGGTGTTGGGTTCATGGGTGTTGGTGTCACCAAAATGGGGAGGGGGTTTTGTGGTCTGGCCAGGGCGTGAGGTGGGGGATGTCATGGTATCATGCTAGACATGGTCCCGCACTGATTTTGGCTGGTTTTGGCAAAAGACAAGCACAGCTCTGAGCCGCTGGGCTTAACAAAGGTCTATTCACAAGTCTTCCACCAGGGACCGTAGAGAGCCGGGTCTCGGTTCTGCCGTAGTTGAGCCGGGTACAGGTATACCAAAGGCACAGACCTAGGGTCAGCTCTCTCAGTTCTAACCTTAACCAACCCAAAACTGCCCTCAGATCAGCATGTACAGGCCACGTTATGCAAGATGTCAGACAGGGGCTCAATTGGCTGTTGGGGGGGAGGGGGTTGAAAGTAGAAAGCAACCAAGCGATGCAAGAAACATGAAAGTACTTCACATAACCTGCTGTTAGAGAGCAACAGAAAAGGGAGGTTTATAAAATGAAGAGGTCAAGTAAGGAGATGGGAGTTAATGCAGAGGGACACAATGTAAAAGGTCAAGGGTCAGTGCAGATAATGAATACTGTGTTAAGGGATTTTATGGTTATTTTTTTGGTTTGCGAATGATTTCACCGTAACTGGAACACATCCATATATGCGTTATGAATTGTGAGATGAAAAAAAATAAAAAATGCATTGATATTTAAAATCAGAATGAAGTTAGTGATTGTTTAAGAAAATAAAAATACATTATCAAAAGCTTTCACCTTTCGACTTGTGCCATTGTGTTGTTGTTGAAAACCCCGCACGCACTTTGTTCTGAGTCCTTCCTCTGATGACAGCGTCCCCCCCAAAAATAGCCAGTGATCGCGTGTCGTTGCCCCCCCCACACCCCTGCCTCCCCCGTGTTTAAGCAGGAGCCCAATGTCAATTCTTACAAGGTGATTTATCATCTCATTCAGGCTTGAGTCCAATGTGTCATTTTGGGATTGCGGTCCTGCACCCTTGCTGCCGTTGTCATGGAAACAGACTTCCCTTGCTGTCTGGAAGGAGAATGAGGGGGATGAGGATGAAAGCTCCCATTTCAGGTCGGGGTTTGTCTCCTCTGCCTGGTGTTGTTTTTTTGGTTTTTTGGAGGGGGGTGGGGGGTGGGGGGTGGGTGGGTGGGGGGTTGGGGGGTGGGGGGGGGGGGCTCTCGACTTATTCTTTCTATTCTGATTCTTCTCCATCTTAGACAAGCCCCTGAAAGAAATGCAGCACTGCAACATGGCTGAAGTGTGCGCCCATTAACTGAGAGGGAGACAGAGAGATAGACCGAGGGAGGGAATTATCAGTGGCATCTCTCGCTGCCCTACACACAAGCACCAAAGCCCGGTCACAAAGGCACTGCACACCTAGACATCTCGCCCAGAACGCTTGTCTTATGCGCCTTAGGACAGTTGTGTTTTCACGGTGCATCTCTCTGTCTCTCACACACACACACACACAAAAACACTGTTTAATTGGATGCAAAATAAATATTTTTACAATGTATTAGTATTTTCACAGATGCAAGTATATTCAATCTTTGTTCATAATGACATGCACTAAAATTACCTATTTTTTTTCATATGCATTTACTCGAAAACAGCTCACTGTGGGAATAAATGGGAAAAATGATTCAAGAAAGAACTTAATTTTTTTCCTCCCTTCTTGAAGGTGGAAAGTAGGATGCGATGGTTCACAGTGTCAAACGCTGAGGGCAGAGAAGACAGAGTTAGCCTGGGCAGTGAGAAGAGCTTCAGTTACATCGAGGAGACCTGTGTCAGAGAAGTCGCTCTTTTTGCAGCCCGACCGGTTATGGTGGTGGACATTGTCCTGAGAGAGGTCAGGGTGTTGGGTTGCGACAGAGCAAGTGTTTTGGGAAGGAAAGACTGTTAGAAAGTGGCTTTAGCAGCAGATAAGGAGGAAGAGAAGGTAGCAAGCAGGGATTGGAAGGATTCTCTGTCATTCTGGAGTGTTGTTTTTCAATTTTTTCTCAGCTGCCTGACGCTGTGAGTCACACAGAGCAGGATGTAGGACTTAGAAAGCAAGGAGAGTTGGGTAGATATACATCAATTTAATTGAATTAATAAAATATAATATAAGCACCAATGCTTTTGGGAGGCATGTTTTTTAATTAACAATTATATATTTTTTAACAAATCGTCTGTCCAATATCACCAACTCAGACTAACTTGAAGCTACAAGATGAACAACAATTGAAAATCAATTTCTATGAGAGGTCAATATGTGAATATGGTACTGGAAGACATTTAAAATATATATATACAGCTCTGGAAAACATTAAGAGACCACTGCACATTTTCCTTTCCTTTCCAAAAAGTTGAAAAGGAAGGTTTTGAGTGAGGAACAGAAGCGTTCAATTTGCAGTGGTCTCTTAATTTTAACCCTTCTGTTCCTCACTCAAAACCTTCCTTTTCTACTTTTTTGGAAAGGAAAAATTATTTTTTTAAAACAACCTTTAAGTATTACAGGGTAAACATTTTGTGGGAATGGTTTTCCCAACGTAGATGTTGGGAAATGTTAGATCAGGTTCCAGATTCTAGTTTCTTCTGGAGATGCTGCAGATGAAGTTGAGCTGCTCGGTGTCAGGCAGACTGACCCAGTGATGAGGACCATCTCTGTACTTCCCTGGTTTTCCCCACTCCGGTTCTCCCACAGTCTTCCATGCAAGTCCCATCTCCTGGAGCCCAGTTATTGTGGCAGATGTGTTCTCCACTGACCCAGAACCTGATGTTTAAGGTGCAGGTGTAGCACAGACCAAGACGCACATATGGAGTAGAGGCACCATAACCCAGACACACATGAGGAGTAGAGGCACCAGACCCAGACACACATGAGGAGTAGAGGCACCAGACACACATGAAGGAGTAGAGGCACCAGACCCAGACACACATGAGGAGTAGAGGCATCAGACCCAGACACACATGAAGGAGTAGAGTCACCAGACACACATGAAGGAGTAGAGGCACCAGACCCAGACACACATGAGGAGTAGAGGCACCAGACACACATGAAGGAGTAGAGGCACCAGACACACATGAAGGAGTAGAGGCACCAGACCCAGACACACATGAGTAGAGACACCAGACCCAGACACACATGAGGAGTAGAGGCACCAGACCCAGACACACATGAATAGAGGCACCAGACCCAGATACACATGAGGAGTAGAGGCATCAGAGCCAGACACACGAGTAGAGGCACCAGACCTAGACACACATGAGTAGAGGCACCAGACCCAGACACACATGAGGAGTAGAGGCACCAGACCCAGACACACATGAGGAGTAGAGGCACCAGACACACATGAAGGAGTAGAGGCACCAGACCCAGACACACATGAGGAGTAGAGGCATCAGACCCAGACACACATGAAGGAGTAGAGTCACCAGACACACATGAAGGAGTAGAGGAACCAGACCCAGACACACATGAGGAGTAGAGGCACCAGACACACATGAAGGAGTAGAGGCACCAGACACACATGAAGGAGTAGAGGCACCAGACCCAGACACACATGAGTAGAGACACCAGACCCAGACACACATGAGGAGTAGAGGCACCAGACCCAGACACACATGAATAGAGGCACCAGACCCAGATACACATGAAGAGTAGAGGCATCAGAGCCAGACACACGAGTAGAGGCACCAGACCCAGACACACATGAGTAGAGGCACCAGACCCAGACACACATGAGTAGTAGAGGCACCAGACACACATGAAGGAGTAGAGGCACCAGACACACATGAAGGAGTAGAGGCACCAGACCCAGACACACATGAGTAGAGACACCAGACCCAGACACACATGAGGAGTAGAGGCACCAGACCCAGACACACATGAATAGAGGCACCAGACCCAGATACACATGAGGAGTAGAGGCATCAGAGCCAGACACACGAGTAGAGGCACCAGACCCAGACACACATGAGTAGAGGCACCAGACCCAGACACACATGAGTAGAGGCACCAGACCCAGACACACATGAGTAGAGGCACCAGACACACACACACACACATGAGTAGAGGCACCAGACCCAGACACACATGAGGAGTAGAGGCACCAGACCCAGACACACATGAGGAGTAGAGGCACCAGACACACATGAAGGAGTAGAGGCACCAGACCCAGACACACATGAGGAGTAGAGGCATCAGACCCAGACACACATGAAGGAGTAGAGTCACCAGACACACATGAAGGAGTAGAGGCACCAGACCCAGACACACATGAGGAGTAGAGGCACCAGACACACATGAAGGAGTAGAGGCACCAGACACACATGAAGGAGTAGAGGCACCAGACCCAGACACACATGAGTAGAGACACCAGACCCAGACACACATGAGGAGTAGAGGCACCAGACCCAGACACACATGAATAGAGGCACCAGACCCAGATACACATGAGGAGTAGAGGCATCAGAGCCAGACACACGAGTAGAGGCACCAGACCCAGACACACATGAGTAGAGGCACCAGACCCAGACACACATGAGTAGAGGCACCAGACCCAGACACACATGAGTAGAGGCACCAGACACACACACACATGAGTAGAGGCACCAGACCCAGACACACATGAGGAGTAGAGGCACCAGACACACATGAAGGAGTAGAGGCACCAGACCCAGACACACATGAGGAGTAGAGGCATCAGACCCAGACACACATGAAGGAGTAGAGTCACCAGACACACATGAAGGAGTAGAGGCACCAGACCCAGACACACATGAGGAGTAGAGGCACCAGACACACATGAAGGAGTAGAGGCACCAGACACACATGAAGGAGTAGAGGCACCAGACCCAGACACACATGAGTAGAGACACCAGACCCAGACACACATGAGGAGTAGAGGCACCAGACCCAGACACACATGAATAGAGGCACCAGACCCAGATACACATGAGGAGTAGAGGCATCAGAGCCAGACACACGAGTAGAGGCACCAGACCCAGACACACATGAGTAGAGGCACCAGACCCAGACACACATGAGTAGAGGCACCAGACCCAGACACACATGAGTAGAGGCACCAGACACACACACACATGAGTAGAGGCACCAGACCCAGACACACATGAGTAGAGGCACCAGACCCAGACACACATGAGTAGTAGAGGCACCAATACCCAGACACACATGAGGAGTAGAGGCACCAGACCCAGACACACATGAGTAGAGGCACCAGACACACACACATATGATTAGAGGCACCAGACCCAGACACACATGAGTAGTAGAGGCACCAATACCCAGACACACATGAGGAGTAGAGGCACCAGACCCAGACACACATGAGTAGAGGCACCAGACACACACACATATGATTAGAGGCACCAGACCCAGACACACATGAGTAGTAGAGGCACCAATACCCAGACACACATGAGGAGTAGAGGCACCAGACCCAGACACACATGAGTAGAGGCACCAGACCCAGATACACATGAGTAGAGGCACCAGACCCAGACACACATGAGTAGAGGCACCAGACACACACACACACATGAGTAGAGGCACCAGACCCAGATACACATGAGTAGAGGCACCAGACCCAGACACACATGAGTAGAGGCACCAGACCCAGACACACATGAGTAGAGGCACCAGACACACACACACATGAGTAGAGGCACCAGACCCAGATACACATGAGTAGAGGCACCAGACACACACACACATGATTAGAGGCATAATAAACTAATGTTCCTCTTTCAAAAAATGTAAACAGTAAATGATGAGTCAGACATTCTATAAGATAATGAAAAAGACACCATATGAATGATGGAATGATGTGATTTGAATTGATTTGAATATGGCCAGATCAGCCAGGAAACCTGAGTGGTCACTGGTGCAGGTATGCATCCGCTGATGTTGGGATCCCTGAACTAATACATAGTTCTTCCTGTCAGAACTAATTGCAGACATTTTATGTGATAGTAAAGAAATTAAATTTGTGTTCACTTTAATTGCATAAATGTTTTTCAAGTTATAATGTGTTTGTGTGATTTTTCTTAAATTGGGTTTCCTTTTTTAATGAATGTGGTTGGAATGTAGCTCAAATATCCCTGTGTCCAAATATGTCAAAAAAGACAACATATCAGCGGGTCTCCTAATTTTTCCAGATTCATACATTTGTAAGCTCCCATGAAAGAGTATCAAGTTCAGCATCGTATCTTGGCAATGAGGGTACTGCAGACAAACAATGATTTCCATATTATTATTTTTTAAAGCCCACTTTAAATCAGTTGTTGTCTGAAAGTGCCTATAAAGATACCAAGCCTAAACCTAAAGAGCAGGTAATAAGATGTGGAAGTACATTAATAAGGATCACCAAATATGTAGAATATCAAGTACATGACCTTTGAAGGCTGAATTATTCATTAAGAAATGCAAATGTTCAGATTGACCAGCCAGTCCAAACATATTTACTTCTCCGCGGTGAATGTAAATGTCAGACGTTCTTTCGTGACGTAAGTGAGTTAGACTCCTGGCTTCTCAAGTAGCCTTACGGACAATCTGACTGTATGAAGGGAATACCCAATAACGTTGTTGACATAACCCTCATTTAAAGGTCAACTGTCACTCACGGAGTGAATTAGTTGTGTATTTGAGATTCAATCAATCAAATTTATTTTATTAAGCTCTTTTCACATCAGCAGTTGTCACACAGTTATTTTATAGACACCCACACTGAAACCCCCAAAATCGCAAACAAGAACAGCGTTGATGCACAGTGCCCAAAAAAAGCTCCCAAATAGATTATAAGGTTTATAATGTTTGTAATTTTCACTATGAAAAATTTGGGGCATCCCAATACATAAGTATGAGTGATTTCAGATGTTTCAGGCATATTTATGCATGACAGTATTTTTTTAATATGCCTCAGGGAAGTTCATCCAAGGTATGAGGCTTTTATCTGATCTAAAAACGAATCCAGTCCTGTTTTGTAGCAATTATTGTGGAATTCGTGTTTCGCTGATTGCTGTATCAGACTGTAGACGGGTTGATTCGCTTGTCATTGTTCAATACAGCCATTGACAATTGAACAGGTTGACAAATTTTCGAGCCACTGAACACGATGACACATTTTCTCGGGCTTTGTAATATCTACAGCCTGAAGGGAGCCCTGTTCCCACCCTCAAAGGCCCAGTGATGAAGCCTACCTGGGAATTATGTAACTTATGGGCAGTACTAGTTTATTAAACAGAATCTCAGGAGCTCGTTAACTACAGTAGTCTTTTTGAGATTGCGAAACAGTCGCAGCTTCTGACGATTCTTACAATACGGAAATGTAGATTGTCCGTTTCCACCCGTGAAATGCAAATAAAAGAAATGCTTGGATTTGCTTCGACACTTCTCAGTGTCTTTCTCACCCCCTTGGTGAATCTCCCACTACACACCAGCGTATATCAACGTTCGTAAACAATGACGCTTTAATGATTGATATCCTGAATTAGGCTGTAATAGGCTATCCAGTCTGTGTGTAGCCTATGATTCACCAAAATACAATACCTTTTAATGAGCTACTGGAGTCTTCAGTTGTCTTCCTGACAAATTATTAATATGCGGAAAAACAGCTCGCTGACCACGAACTGCTTATGTATGTGGAAAACACTGTCAGCTGTTTAGACTCCCTTGGAAGTCCCCCGGCACCTGAGGAGTGCTATGCCACCGGCAGCAGACAGCCGTCATTCGCACTCAGCACCCGCCGTCGTGTACATTTTGGTACAAAGCAAGGAACTGGTGCGCAGCCCTGCCATCCTCATCATCCCCCGCTGCGCGAGCCTGATGAAACACTGGGGTCGTCAGCCAGTTTCCGACCTCCACTGATTCTCCCGACAGATTAAATGAATTACGACACTTTGAGTACGGGTTTGCCCTAGTGAGTCATCAGCATAACATCATCAAAGTTGAATAATGACGATCATTGTTAGTATTATTCGAATAAATTATTCGAATAAATTATATATATATATTTACCTAGTGTGCGTCTTTTTTTGTTGTTGACTAATTGTCTTCTCTTCATCTCCTTGTTTCCCACTCCTTCCTCTCTTTGTATGGTTCCATCTTAAATGGCGCCCTATTGTCTGTAGTGCACTAGTTTTGAGCTGGGCCCCTATAGGTCTTCGTTAAAAGTAGTGTTCTATAAAGGGATTCCGACTTAGTCTCTATGCTGTTTAGATATGGGTTGGAGCCTTGTGCACAATGTTTGTTTTCTCTTTTTCCACTTCCTCTAGAGACCAGGGAACTCCTGTAGCTCTGAAGTATAACCAATATCAAGTTCCTCATTAAAAATAATTGGTCTCCTTTAAAAGGAGACTTGGCGATCTGCCACTGATCTAAATGGGCTTGCAGGTGTTTCTCATGTCTTTTCATCAAAATCTATTGTTCAGCAGTGAGGATAATATTAGATTGGCTAAAATTATTTTATTTCCCTAAGCAAGGGAGAAAAGTGACAAGTTGGGAATCATCAAACAGCTGAACATGAAAAGAGTCATGATGCCAGTGGAATATGCAGCAATTCTATTCATCTTTGCAAGCAAAAGGAAAGCGGTCATTACACCACACATGTTAGATCACTGCAATGCCTGGCCTGATCTAACAGTAGAATCTGACCTCTTGTTCTGCTATGTACCCGACAAGTTACTGCCTGTGTTTCTAATTGACTATTGAGGGCCATTCTGACTACAGAATACACATTACAAACAAACGGGTTTCTCCTTCTCATGCAAAGAAACATCTGAAGTTTTGAAGGCCAAGCACCCACACACACACATACACACACACACACACACTGTAGTAACAAAAAGATGAAGATCAGATGCGCGCACACGCACACACACACACACACACACAGACATACCCACTGTTTTTAATATTTTTTATTGTGTAGTGTGGACTCGCAGACAATTGGGACAATTGTTTTAATATTTAAAATTGTGGAAACAAGGATTACTGGTGATAACAGTAACAACAAAGTTTACCAGTAATAACAAGTAAAAAACAAGACCCGACAAACTGCCTGTCCTCATCTCATTCTCTCTCCCTTTCCATCTTATCCCCTTTCTGACCATTTCAATTTTAATCTTCGTTTCTCTTCCTCCCTCAATCTCTCTATAGTATTCTCCCATCTTCCTCCCTCCACGTTACTCCATCTTTCTCCCTCCACGTTACTCCATCTTTCTCCCTCTACGTTACTCCATCTTTCTCCCTCCACGTTACTCCATCTTTCTCCCTCTACGTTACTCCATCTTTCTCCCTCCACGTTACTCCATCTTCCTCCCTCCACGTTACTCCATCTTTCTCCCTCCACGTTACTACATCTTTCTCCCTCTACGTTACTCCATCTTTCTCCCTCTACGTTACTCCATCTTTCTCCCTCTACTTTACTCCATCTTTTTCCCTCCACATTAATCCATCTTTCTCCCTCAACGTTACTCCATCTTTCTCCCTCCACATTAATCCATCTTTCTCCCTCTACGTTACTCCATCTTTCTCCTTCAACGTTACTCCATCTTTCTCCCTCCACGTTACTCCAAATTTCTAACTACATTTTATGTTCTCTGCTTTTTCTCTCCATCTTATTTGGTCTCTCTCATTACTCTTTTTTTCTCTCCTTGTCCTCTTCTTTCTTCTCTCTCTCTGCTCATGCACTTCATCTTTTCTCATTCAACGTCGTCACAGTTTCTTTCTACTCTCTCTTTTTGCCTTATGTTCTATTCATTTATGCATATTTCCTTCTATTGAATTGAAGCTCCTGCTGTCCTATATACGCACATAGTTTACATGCCTACGTCTCTCACACACACACACACACACATCAGCCCACACATGAAGCACCGGCACAAATATTAAACACAGGAAGCACTCCTACACACCGACTTTAAATAAAACACACGCACGCACATATATATATATATTATAAAATGCTTTATTTAAATCCCCAAATCAAATTGACAAATGTCAAAGCACACACGCACACACACACGCTTTTATACGTGCCTGCCTACATATATTACAGTACAAGGACCACTCACACACGGTACAGCCATGCATGAAGCTGACTTACATCTAAAGACCAGATCACTCTGATTAGGGTTGACTGTCTTCACCAAAGACCAAACCACATCGACTCGGGGGTTCGATCCAGCCATAGATCAGTTACAGGATGGATGCCCACATATATATATATATATATTTTTAGCTATGTCTGCAAAAACATCAGGATCTAATGTTTATTGGGTGAGGACAACCGTCTCCTTTCTGAACAGGAGCCGTGTGTCTATTACAGAGATGCATGGGTCATTGACTCAGTCCTGGGACCTGCGGTAGATGTGAGTGGTCTCAGTGTGTGGAACAGGCATAGATTGCCCTCTGCTGTTGGTGAGTTGCTAGGGCTCGATACACCAGCCATCACAACGTCAACCCCAGGAACGTTTCCCTTGACTCACTGGCAAATCTGCTATTTAAAGGAATTGAAATGATCAATTCATGATTTGAAACGTTTAGATGGGTGCTTGTGTTTGTCGTGTTTCTCGCATGTGTGTCTTCCCCGAGACCACCATCGGAAACCAAGCGTCGTATTTACATTTGATTTTAGTGCCGGTGATAGGCTTCCATATCCACTTTTGCCAGTTTTTACCGCAGTGCTACTCAGTTTACTTGTAGGTCAGTAGATAGGCTCCTAGGGTATTCTCCAACAAAACTAAAACCATCCTGGTCTTCAAGAGTGTACTGAAGAGTGTAGTGTAAGAGTGTGTAGCCCCAACTGTTAGTTCATGTGGTTTGTTTATGTGACAAAAAAACATTTTACAAAATGGACGGATGAATTTGTGTGGAACGCGGGCTTTGAAAACCACCGCTAAAACCAACAGCAAACAGCGTACCCCCGTGCCTTTCCTTTCCGGCGGCATGAACCACAGACTTCTGTCTATTGCAGAGCCTTTTACTTGGAAAAACATTGCAACAATTGTCTCATTTAGGCAGGTTCACAAGCATCAGAATGATACAATGTCACGCCGTCTCGCCCGCGAGACAACAGACTTGACATGGCTGAATACAAGGACCGACAATGCAAGGTTATGCGATGCTTTGTTAACAATTACAAACCATGGAGTAAAACTAGCTTGTACTTTGTAGTATGGGATTCAAAGGGCACTTATCCTCTAACCAAAAGGTCACATTTACATCAATAATTTAAAAGTCAAGCATTTAATTTACCTCTTGAGGCACTTTTAAGTTTAATACATTCTAGTAATCAATCCAAAAAATAAGAAGAAATTAGAGAAAGAAAGAGATAATTAAGGCGGGAGACAAGCGGGAGACAAACAAATAATTGTGTAAAAACGTTGGCAAACTCGTGAGGTTTAAAATGAACGTTGTCGATTCAAGGGCGTATTATTTCTAAAGGACCAGCTGTCAACATGCGGTCCATGACTTCCAGTAGTAGGATTTACATCCTTCTGCGCGAGCACGCGAGTCCTGCTGCAGTTCTTGTGCCGACTGCTGCTCCGTGGTCTCGCGTCTACTTTCCGGCTTCTTGTCACTTTGAAAAACATTTGGTAGAGCGCGTGTTTTGCCCCCATCGTAGTGTGACTGGGAAAGCCTGTAGAGCAGATAGTTGAGGTTGTTCTTGTCGCTGGTGGATAAGCTGGATACCTATGAAAAGAAAAACCTCCTTTAGTTGATGAAATCCTCAGATCCTGCAAAGCTGAACACGTCAGTCGACTACAACTACACAATGTGGGCCTGCATGTTAGATGTATCCATGTCTAAACCTGACGGTTTTAATCCTGAATGCTGATTGGCGGATAGGCGTTGTATATGTAAGCAATAAGGCACAAGGAAGTGTGGTTTATGGCCAATATACCACAGATGAGAACTGTTCTTAGGCATGAAGAAAACCCTGAGTGCCGTATTGCACTTATAATCTTGGGTCACTAAGACAATTAGAGCTGTAGCAAGTGTTGGGATGTCATTCCTGTGGTCTACGCACTGTACACCTCGGCTGAGCACAGTGTCCAGGCACATTGCAATGCGTCATGCCTAACAAAAGCTTTTAGTCATGGTATATTGGCCATATACCAGACACCCACGTGCCTTATGGCTTAAATCTATAAATGGCATAGGTAGGCTAACCTACTCAACATCCAAAGAAAGGCTTTTGTGAAAATACAGCAAAGCACGGGGGTGAGAAATTTCATAATCAACGACATAGACAGTAGGCTGCAGCCCAGAGCATATCGACTGACTCTCACAAACTTTGCTAGTATTTAAATGGGAACGTCTTGCTCCTCACCTGTTGTTCCTGTGATGTTTCGAGCCAGGCTGGTTGATCCTGGTCTTTGGGGTTGAGGTGGTCGAGGTCCAACAACCCTCCAACATCGGGAATCTTCGCCGGCTGGGACAGCGAGACGCACACAAGCGCAAATGCGCACAAGATACTGGTTAGGGCCATCGAATCTTTCTCTCGAGTTGGTAGCTGATGTCCCAGGGTTGAAGGCAGAAGACACTGACTGTCTGCTACCCTGTTTGCCAGTATTTTTTATACCAGGGTCTTGCATAAGATTAGGGCGGGGTTCATGAATATTGTCCTGATATTGTATTTGTTCTCACCGATGCAGTTAAGTGTGAAATGTGAGAGATATTTACGACAGTCACTGGGGGTAATTATATCAGGGGCGAAACTAAAAACAACTGTTGTTCTTCATAGTCATTGGACTGGATTTTTTACAATGAGGTAGCTTTTAGCCCTTGATGCATCATTTATCCTGGCCCTAAATACCATTTGTGATGTGTGTGTATGATTGTATGCGTGTGGGTGTGTGTGTGTGTGTGTAGACATTTTCTGGGGACCAAAAACTCTGCAAGTACTGTTAAACCAGGAACCATTTACCTTGTGGAGAGGTTCAGAATCAAAATTAGGATTAGATGTTAGGGATAGGGATTGGTGTAGGGTTATGGTTAGAATTAGGCTTTTTGTGTTAAGGTTAAGGTTAGATCTAGTCTTAGGTTTATGGGTTACGCAAAAAAGGATTTTGAATGTCATGTTTTTGGTCCACACAAGGATACTAAAACATCAAATATGTCTGTGTATGTGCGTTTGTGGCCAACAGCTTATTTTCCTAAAAGGGCTAATCCACTATAACCAGTCCCCTCCCTCACATCACTGTGTTATTAACAGAATGTCATCATCGGAGGTTTTAACGTTTCCAGGCAAACAGGCCCAGGGACTCGGCTATTACGACCTGGTTTCCATGACCGCAGACTGGGCCTCTACGTCACACAGGGAATGTGCTCCCGCCAGTTCCCTCCACCTGGGTGTGCTGACCCGACCCACGCTTCGTTAGACATTTAACCTGTTAGTTGTCACCCCATCCTTCCTAATTCGGTTGTAGCCTTTTGTATTCACGGGGCCATCGTTGACCACTCACCTGAATTATGTCGAATTAAAACACACTATGTTAAATTAAAAAAACACCATTGAAAACCCCCACGCCTAGATGATCAGATGCGCGCACACGCACACACACACAAAATTGTGGAAACAAGGTTTACCGGTGATAACAGTAACAACAAAGTTTTCCAGTAATAACAAGTAAAAAACATGACCTGACAAACTGCCTGTCCTCATCTCATTCTCTCTCCCTTTCCATCTTATCCCCTTTCTGACAATTTCAATTTTAATCTTCGTTTCTCTTCCTCCCTCAATCTCTCTATAGTATTCTCCCATCTTCCTCCCTCCACGTTACTCCATCTTTCTCCCTCTGCGTTACTCCATCTTTCTCCCTCCACGTTACTCCATCTTTCTCCCTCCACGTTACTCCATCTTTCTCCCTCTACATTACTCCATCTTTCTCCCTCCACATTACTCCATCTTCCTCCCTCTATGTTACTCCATCTTTCTCCCTCTACATTACTCCATCTTTCTCCCTCAACGTTACTCCATCTTTCTCTCTCCACATTACTCCATCTTCCTCCCTCTACATTACTCCACCTTTCTCCCTCCACATGAATCCATCTTTCTCCCTCTACGTTACTCCATCTTTCTCCCTCTACGTTACTCCATCTTTCTCCCTCCACGTTACTCCATCTTTCTCCCTCCTCGTTACTCCATCTTTCTCCCTCCACGTTACTCCAAATTTCCCTCCACCTGGGTGCGCTGACCAGACCCACGCTTCGTTAGACATTTAACCTGTTAGTTGTCACCCCATCCTTCCTAATTCGGTTGTAGCCTTTTGTATTCACGGGGCCATCGTTGACCACTCACCTGAATTATGTCGAATTAAAACACACTATGTTAAATTAAAAAAACACCATTGAAAACCCCCACGCCTAGAAAACAACGGTTGGAAAGCCCAAGAAAACGGGACGTGGCTACCCTCATTGAAGTTCACCTTGAAAGGAAAGCCGGCAGTAACTTATGGGCATGGCACTCAACTTTATATAATTGTCTGGTCTGGTAGCATTACATTGCTGCTGTGCCATTAGCGGGGTTACCCCCTCTTCAGCAGGGGGAATAAATCCTATTAGTGCAGGATGGAGCCGTTCACTTCCTCACAAGTTCACGGCAGAGTGCCTGTCATGTCCCAGGGAGCTTATGTGGAGCATATGGTAAAGTGTCCTTCCATACGATGAGGCACTGCCTTAAATTGATTTTTATATTGCTGTCAGTTAAAGCGGTGTAAGGGAAAGTTGTGAGAAGACTGTGCTACTGTGATTCTGTGCTACACCCTGTAGGCCTTAGCACACTGTACAAGAAAATGACATTAATACTGGCATTTGTATTCTGTAAAATATATGTAGAATTCAGGGACACCAGGTGGTAGACCATGCATTAGTTCTGAAGCCCAAGAACCAGTCATTGTGAACGTAATCATTGTGAAAATAGTCATTGTGAACGTAGTCATTGTGAACATAGTCATTGTGAACATATTCATTGTGTACATAGTCACTTTTAACGTAATCATTGTGAACATAGTCATTCTGAACATATTCTTGGTGAATACATTCATAGACGTCTTGTCATGAAGAAGAATTCAAGACAATTACTTTCAAGAAAAAAGTCAGAAAACAACCTGAGCAGTTGGTAAACAACTCTGGACCAGTTAGGAGACAGTTAGGAGACAGTTAAGACACAGTTAAGAGACAGTTAGGAGACAGTTACAAGACAGTTAGGAGGTAGTTAAGAGACAGGACGCTGAGGCAGAATAAACATATTTTCACAATTATAACCCAACACTGGTGTAAAAACTTTTTTTTATAATGAATCGTTTTTATAGGAGTGTTTTCTATTGCTCTGACTGGTGTGCAGTTGGTATTCAGCAGTTCCATATATTTGGTGTGTCACATTCAGTAGAAGGCAGGACACAGGCACAGAGGTCTCAAACAAACTGACTTTAATAAGCACACTCACAAACATGGAATGTCCACAGCAGTATATCTCAACCCTGCTCCTGGGGCACCCCCCCTCCCCTGCATGTTTTAGATCTCTCCCTGCTCTGTCAAACCTGATTCAAATGATCAGCTCATTATCAAGTCCTTCATGAACTACATCAGGTATGTTAGGGCAGGGAGAGATCTAAACATGCAGGGCAGGGTTGAGAAACACGGGAACAACAGCAAAAGTAGCAATGACCAACAAGAAACACTGAGGCAGGAGAAACTTACATAGGGACCAAACAAGGGGTTAACGAGACACAGGTGAAAGCAATCCACTAATGAGCACTAAACTGAACATAGAAACAGGCAAACTGAAACTAAAACACAGAAAACATAGAAATATAACGACCGGCACAGCATAGGCAGTGGCTAGCCGTTACATGGCGTTTGAGTTTTTAGGTCGAAGTTTAATTTATGAGCCAGATAATATGGTGTAAGTTTCCAGAAGTGTGTTACCAGCTGTACCAGAGTTTTCTACACACCATACTGCACACGAAAATGGTATTTAAAGTGCCTTGTCATTAGTGACACACAAATATACCACACTTTTTACACACACACACAACACTCTCTCACACACACACACACACACATAGTGGAGGCTGAGGTTCATCATAATGTAGAATTGCTTCTGTCAGGCTGTTTGCGATATATTTTATTCTGAACTGTAGACTTGAACACAAATGGGACTTATGGAACATGTGCTTATTTTAACATGAAAAGCTGTGGAAACAAACATGACAACAAAACAGCACTAAAAAAAGACAAAATCATATTCTCTCTCTCTCTCCCTCTCTCTCTCCCTCCCTCCCTCTCTCTCTCTCTCCCTCTTGTTTTCTCTATCTTTCTCTATCTTCTTCTCCTCTCTGTTCATGTTTTTCTCCCCCTGTCTCCATCATGTCTCCATCATGTCTCCATCATGTCTCTGTTGTCTTCTCTTCCTCTATTTGATCTATCCTTGTTTTTTTCTTTCTTTCTCTCTCGCTCTTCCCTCTTTCCATATCC
This sequence comes from Esox lucius, assembly GCF_011004845.1. NCBI lineage: Eukaryota > Metazoa > Chordata > Actinopteri > Esociformes > Esocidae > Esox > Esox lucius. The sequence goes on from NC_047571.1 coordinate 30,501,791, forward strand.
CCTCGTTCCCTATTCCCTCTCACCCTTTTACCTTCTCACCCCTCTCCCCCTTTTCTTTACCCATTCTTGTTATCGTCAGTCATCTTCATCACACTTTCTTGCTACTTGCCATTTGTGCCTTATTTTGTATTAATAAATGTATCATTCTTTCTGTTAAACTCATACAGTCATTTAACCTGTGTATTTAACCTGCCTCAAAATGCATGCTCACGTATAATACGCACAAAACCACACGTTAACGTTTAAGTCATACCCGAAGTGAGCAGCCTATGAACCAGTCATTATGTCCAACATTTTATTAATGAATCGCAAATTTGCACCTTTAAAATACAACAATTCCAGAAACAGACAATTAATAAATAGTCATTCAAAATAAAAAATAAACCAGATATGCGCGTTCCGTGGGTAGGTGTTTGAAGGCAATGCTGAAGATTCAAAGGCCATGTTGTCAGAGCACAAGCGGACCAAGCGGTCAACATGCGGTCAACATGCGGTCAACATGCGGTCCATGATTTCCAGAAGAAGACTTTACATCCGGCCTTGCGGATGCGCGATCCCAATGACGGTCCCTGGAGCAGTTCCACCGGCAGGGCCTCACGTCTGCTTTCCAGTTTCCCAGCCCCTTCCGGTCTGCGTGGGGGCACGTGGGCGTCGATGCCATTGTGGTGTATCTGTGTCAGCTGGTACAGAAGCCAGGTGAGGTCGTATTTGTCCTTGGTGGACAGACTGGACACCTGTAAAAAAAGAATAAATCCGTACAGATTACAAAATCCTCTCGCCCTGTGATGTAAATAAATCCAGTCTACAATATGCTTGCCGACATGCTAGATAAACTCTCCCCTTGACCGAGGGGTTTTTGGTGAAATTATCCTGGTGGTGTCCTGGGTAAAGTACATGACACCCTTAACCCCAGGATCGGTTGAAGCCCTTCGAGGTCAAAGATCCACCGGCACATTTTACAGCAGGATGTGTGTTTCTGTTCCGCTCATGCATTCTCATTTTCAAGACAAACCGTCTACATGACCACAAAGGGGTGTATTTTCAACTGAGCTGACCAAAGCCACGGGTGCGATTGAATTGCCAGTGCTGTTTGGCAAACGCCATGCATTTACATTCGGCCAGACACGCCAGTAGACAAAATGGTATCAGATGGAGAAGTCAAGAGCAGCGCACTTATTGTGAAATATTCAGATGGACCTTTGACATCACTCAGCTATATGGGATCCCCTGGTCCTGATGTCATTTCAACAATTCAAATTTGTGTAAATAAACGGATATCCTCACAAATGTGTCATTTCTGCTGATTCCATCAAGGACAATATATTCCACACCTAAAGAAATTACGTAATCGCACACCAACTGTTTTATTTATTTTACACTGACTCATCTTTATCGAGTGACACAAATAATCTATCCAAACTAGAGGAAGCTATGTGTGCATTTACAGCCACTGAAAGATCCACTCCAGCAAATTATTTAATCAGAAACATCACACTCCTTACCAGTTTTTCTTGTGATGTTTCAAGCCAGGCTGGTTGATCCTGGTCTTTGGGCTTGAGGTGGTTGAACTCCAACAGCCCTCCAACATCTGGAATCTTCTCAGGCTGGGACAAGGTGACACTCACAAGCGCAAATGCGCACAAGATACTGATTAGGGCCATCAGATTTTTCTCTTGATTTGGTTGTTGGTGTCTCTAGGCTGAATGCAGAAGACACTGTGGCTACGTTTCTGCTGCGTTCAAAGTGGTTTTTATACCAAGGTCTTGCATAAGATGAGGCTGGAGGTAATGAAGACAGTCTCGAAATGGGATTTGTTCTCACTGATGCAGTTAAGCGTGTAATGTGACAGATATTTACAACAGTCACTGGGGGTAATTATATCAGGGGTGAAATTAGATACGAACCTAGTTCTTCATAGTCATTGGACTGCATATTTTACAGTTAGGTGGCCCATTGGATCATTATTAAATTGTTACAGGTCATTTACATTTGTTGCTGTAGTCTTTGATGCATAATTAATCTGGGCCTGGGAAAACAAGACCTTAATGTGCCAGTGAGATGAGCCATGTTGTTTTGTGTAGAAAGCATAACTTTCTACGTGCCAGAATTCTGAAATGCCTTGCGAAAACAGTATGAAACGTGTTTTCATTCAACATGTTCCGAGTGACTGGTCAGCGATGTGAATAAATAGGCCACAACTGTAATAGGAAGGCTGGGCTGACTACTGACAAACGTCAAACGGGAGCGTGCATCTCGTCAACTGACCGGGTCAGAGGCGACCGTTGACAGCCTGACCTCCAGATTCCCTAATGTCATCCTGCAGCAGAGACAGCTATTGCCTCAACTTTATGGCGCGGAAAGCGGGTTAATTGGATCACTGTTGCGCCGTGTCAGTGTCATTATCGTTTTATGCTACACAAGGGCCCTCGGCGGAAACCAGCTTGGAAACCAGCTTGGAAACCAGCTTGGAAACCAGCTTGGAAACCAGCTTGGAAACCAGCTTGGAACGGTGGAGAGCGTGGGTCTGTTGGCCTGCAAACGGGAAAAGAGCAGATGATGACATGACATTCTGTCAGGGAAGGGACGAGTTATCGCTGACTGAGTAGTCGCTCTAGGAATAAAACGTGTTGACCAAAAAACACATACCCAGACACATTTTATCCTTTACTGTCCTTGTGGTGCCCCCAACATCATTCTCACTCCATAATCCTTTTATCCCTAATCCTAACCTTACCCTTAACCCCGTGAAACCTAATCTTAACTAACTCCTTACGTACATCCTAGAGGCATATAGAGATAAGACATTGGATTGCCGTGTCTGGATTCTTCTATTGCCTTCAGTTTAAGCGGTGTAAGGGAAAGTTGTGAGGAAGTGTTGTTCAACAGGGCCCAAGTGTCGTCTTTGTAATTGTCGTTTCTCCAAACGTTATTGTGTATCAAATAAATTCATTTGTGTTTATTAAATACATTTCACGAGAAGAATTACAAAACACATTTCTGTGGAATTTCTGAGCCAGTTTGGGACCTTTAAATGCTCAGTCTGATGATGTGGGCGTTAAGAAACTAAAATAAAATGTGCATACATATGTAGAGCCCTAACCCTTACCCAGATAAAATGTCTCTACTAAAATTAGATCAACTTTGTTACATCACGTAGTTGACCATTTCAACATAACAGAATGACATTTATAACATTTTGTTTCCAAAAAGATTTTATCACAAGACATCATCAGAATTCTTATTCTTAAAGTTATAAAAATTTTTCCAATCTGTTCACAATATCCTCTTACACTGAAACTTGCAATCAAATGATTGGTTAAGCAGACAAGATGAGAGTGACAACTGATTTCAGCCCTTGGAAACAGACAGAGCAATGCACTTTCACATGCTCTGCAAGAACAAATTAAGATTTCTTGAAATGTATTGCTGCGTGACAGCATTTTGATATTATGTGAATCTTCTAAGATTTTAAGTTGTTCCAAACTCTTGCATATGCAAATTATGTCAATATACCACTGGAATGTTAATAAGGTATGTACTAATTATTTGAAAAATAGGTTTTGTGGCTTAGGTTGTTTCATCAGCAATTGCTTAACACCACTGTTACCTTACGCTGATTAGAATCAGCTGATTAAGCTGTTTATGTGTCCTAAAAATGTATAATTTCCCCCCCCAAAAAAGGTTTAATTCGGCGTAGGTCATTAATGTTGATCCAAAGCAAATAGTTCCAAATGTTGTCTTTGTGAACGTTCTTCCTCGTAACACACTTCTATTTATACTACTGGACAAAGGCTACTATAGCCTACATTAGTGAGTAGATACATTAGTGAGTAGATACATTAGTGAGTAGATACATGTTCCTGCTCTTTCATCACTGGTTTCCTTTTAAGGTTAGCTGTGGAATGTCCAACATGGTGAACAGTAACAACTGCCGGTACCAGTCACGCGTATGTAAAGCTGAAGCTGTATGTTTTAAAGGTGCCTGGGCTTTTTATCTCTAGAGGAAAGGCTATTGACCACTGCTACGGCAATGGGTGAGAGAGTTCGACTTATCCTCCCATTGGGGCCGACAGTGTTGTGAAGACTGTGGGATCTAATTGTGCATCTAATTATGCATCTTTTCTTGCACTTCCTCTACTTAGTTTTCTATTATTATTAATATTGTTTTCATACCACGCACCTTTGGCCCGGCTGGCCAAACGAACTAGCTGATTACATTGTCCCGGTGGCCAGGCACACACACACACACACACACAGATATACAACTATTAAAAAATGATTCGTTTTCCATTTGTAACTGTGACTCAATCAATCAATCAATCAAAATTTATTTATAAAGCGCTTTTTACAACAGCAGTTGTCACAAAGTGCTTTACAGAGACACCCGGCCTTAAACCCCAAGGAGCAAACAACAGTAGTGTTGAATTTCAGTGGCTAGGAAAAACTCCCTAAGAAGGTCGAATTTTAGGAAGAAACCTAGAGAGGACCCAGGCTCAGAGGGGTGTAAACTGTAATGTGTATGGCCTCTGTTCACCTCCTGCACCACGGACACATCCCGCCCACCTGTCCTTTCATTGAAGAAATGAAGAGATTCCTGTGGAAGGGCTTGTGGCTGTGGAACCAAGGAATGTTACAACATGACATTTCCGGAACAGGGTAGAGGCAGTTTGGTATGCCATCAGCGGTCAGCCTCTTCTGCTTGATAAAACGGTGAGATATAATTATTGTGTGAAAACTAATAGAAAACAAGGGGGCATGTGTGTTTTTCCAGAACCGGCTGCAGTCAGGTTCAGTACCCTCGTTACGCTGACTGGAAAACATTCAGGCGTCGTCATTTGTTCCTTTCCAAAGCGTCACCAGACCCGGTCCGGACTGGTTCCCTTGGTTTCCCTAGCAATCAACGTGATGTGAGACTAATCATGTGTTGTAGATGAGAGTGTAGATGATGTCGGTGCCTTGTAATGGCCGCTCTTCTCCTGTAACACACGATGTCTTCTACAGAAAGTAGTTACATGGTCATACAGGTTCCCTGTCAATGTGGTCCTAGCACGTATCAAGGTCTGGAATCTTTCAACAATGTTTCAGGTTAGTGCCATTTACTCTCATTCTGTGGCAGACTCAGTTGACTAGTTTATAAAGGGACACGTGTCAGTAAGGGCCCACGCTAAACAGGGCATTCCAGGGCAAAAGCCAAACCACGAAGTGCAAAGAAGAACACAGCTAAGACAACGCAGGAGTGGCTTTGTCTGTGAATGTCGCTGAGTGGCCAAGCCAAAGCCCAGACTTTCTTGGGCCCAATTGAATATCTCACGGGGAGACAGATCCAACCAGACCGAGCTTCAAAGGATCCAAGAGGAATGGTAAAACCTGCCCTTATCCATTTGTGCAAAGCTTGTGGAGCTTTTAGAGGCATACCCAAGAAGACTCTAAGGCACTTCTTGAAAGTATTGAATAAAGGGCCTGAATACTTATTTAAATGAAATCTTTCAGTTTTTCTTTTTTAATAAAGGGGCCAAAATGTCTAAAATGTCTTTGATTTGTCATTATGGGGTATTGTGAATAGATTTAAGGCAAAACATTTAATAAATTCTAAATTAAGTCAATAACAACAAAATGTGAACAAAGTGAAGGGATCTGAATGGTTTCCGAAGGCAGTGTACAGTACATCAAGACAGAAATGTAGTTGTGTATCTGATGTTGAAGTAACTGGGTCTGACCTTTCATAAGAACATACAGAATGCTACTCCTAACTACTGTCACCCTCCATCGAGATAAATGAAAGGATCTGACTGCTTGGACAAAAGTCATTCTACTGGGGTGAATGGACTTTAGTGGACCTTGGGGACCCATTGATCCATTCATAAATAGTACAGTACTCTGACAGCATGACATTATAAGGAAACAAAAGACCTTCCATTATTTATAACCGAGTGTATATATATCTGACTTTATTGACAAAACGTTTACGGAGTAGGAATAGGTTGTGTGGTACAGTAGTCCCACCTAGCTGTTATAAGGTGAACGCACCAACCTCTCCGGAGAATAACATTCTGCTAAATTACTCAAATGCAAATGTGTTCAGCAGAAAACAAATTAGATTTCAAGTAATTACAAAGTCAACTCTGAGTAAATATGCTGATTCCGTATTATAAACAAGTTTAAAAAAAAACATTTGTAAAAAGCACCTTGTTATTGAAATATATATAGGTTTCTGGTACAGTGTCAAGTGTATTTCAGAATTGTGTTTCAAATAAACCCAACAGCCGGTTATTTACAACACAGTGCTTAACACTTATTTACATTCCGATTGTGTGGTCCACAGTGAAAGAAATGGAAAGCTCAGTACAATCAAGTCAAGTTGACAGAAACACCACTGTAGACTGAGGAAAACATTACATCAGCCTGATGTAAAAAAAATTGACAGAGTTCATGATTTTATTTTTTTTGGGGCACATAACAGATAAATTTAAATGGACGATGTAGTGGATCAGCATAGTGGATCTGCATACAAAGACATGGGGGACCTACGTTGACTGTTGAGCATAAAACCAATGTCTGAAATTACACAGAAACTTAAATGGGCACTACAGAGCATTTAAAAAGAAAAACAAATCCTCTTTGAAGCATGGTGTGGCACTGCGGTCAAATCAAACAAACAATTAATTGAACAATGACAGGCTACTAATTTAGTTCTGCTCTAGATTATGGTGAGATATTTTAGACAAAAAAAGTACTATTCCGGTAACATGAGGCACTTTCTGTAAATGAGATGATAACGAGGGTTGTTTCTTGTGCATTCCCCTAGGAATGAATCCCAAACGGTAACTCCCTTCTATACAGTGGTGCACTGTACTTATGCTTTGGATTCAATTTTAACGAGTCCCCCCAAAAAAAACAATTGTAGTTTGACCCCTGACGTTGACCCCTGACGTTTGACCCCTGACGTTGTTCATTGAGACTTCCGTTACAGTTTCCTGCAGACTCGGCAGCGACTGATGACATCCGTCAGATGGGGTCCCTTCATGGTCTGGGACACAGGCTCGCTGCAGAGGAGCACACAGATCAATCAAAACATCAACACTGATTAGTTTACATCTTTGTACATCAGCAGCTGTCCCCAGGATCTCACATCATTACGTTATATCTAGAAACGACACACACACACACACATCACCCTAGGCCATTTATTACGATAATTCTAACCTGAACATCTGATTGGGGTCGAGGGAGGCCAGCCAGTAGCTGTAGGAGTCTGGGTAGAAGTTACAGGACCCCCGACCGTGGCACTCGATGAAGGGGACCTGCCGGAAGTGTTCCAGACACGAGCCTGGGGACCCCAGCGCCTGACCCGACCCCTCAGCACCCACACCTGTTTCCTGAGAGGTAAAGAGAGTTTGAAAGAAACCACCGATCAAACTTCCTTTCAAGATGGACGGATGGAAAACCTACTGGAAAAGCAGAAGACAGGAACAGTGTACCATGGGTATGACATCACAGCCCTTTTTACGGCTCTAATTGGGTTGGTAACACGGGAAACAAGGCATCCGGGGAGGGGTTTGTGATATATTGCTAATATACCATGGCTAAGCGCTGTTTCCATGGACACCGCAAAGCGTTGTGCCAAAGAACAACTCTTACTGGTGATATATTAACCATATCAGGGTTTACATGTACCATGCTGGTGGCATACCTGTACCTAATCATAACTGTGGAATCTGAGCATTAACAATTACAATGTGAATGTACGTTTCATTGTAGGTGAATGTGCCTAGATAATGAGAACAACAGAAACATCTCTGTTTAGATTATCTCTCTGTAGGTTGTGCTCTAATGACCATAGGAATGTTTATGATGGCCATATGGCGTGGGGGTTACTGTCTCGGAAACCAGATCTTTGCTATGTAGAAACGCCCTTAATGTATAGGCTAGCTGGCAACCAACATTACAGTGAGAAGAGATTGACTGAGATGAGATTGAGGTTGTGTAAGGAAGACCAGGTCCGTAACCTCATGAACAAGACTTTCTAACGCTGCAATAAAGAATACAATTTCTCTCTCCCTTGATAATTATTATTATCCAACCACTATACGAAACAGTCGATTTCCAACATAACCATCCCTGTCTGTCCGGTTAAACCACGTGTTACCAAAGTATTTACTAACAGATATTGACCATTATATTACCAAAGTAAAGTATTCATTAACAGATATTGAACAATATATTACTATAGTAAAGTATTTATTAACAGATATTGAACAGCGTATTACCACAGTAAAGTATTTTTTAACATATATTGAAAAGTGTATTACCATAGTAAGGTATATATATATATATATACATACATGTCTTCACAAACTAAACAGTACATGGAGTAGAAGAGCACAGGACGGTAGGCTGTTACCATGACGAAGGAGTAGCCAGTCCAGAGGGATTCCCAGTGATGAGGACAGTCAGGGATCTGGGTGGTCTGGCTGTGGATGGCGATGGCATTGGACCTTCCCTCACACACTGAGCACCTAAACCACACCCACCTCATTAGCATAGCAACCTTGTCCCACCTGCACATATGCGCTTGTGAACTTATGTATGAGGATGATTCAATTCCAGTGGCATGACGTTATCCCAATTCAGGTCACATTCATGTGGGTATGGTCACCTGAGCTTTGTGATAATATGTGAAGCACTTAAGACTGACTGAAGACCATTTGAAAACGATATTTTAGGAAGAATCCAGATGTGTAATAATTAAACAATTAGTGAATTTGCAAGGCTCATGCAAAATGTCTTCAACTGGTGGTTTTCTATAAATAATTGGTTGTGGACTGTAACCCATTTAGTGCCATTATATAAACCAGACTATCACTCAAAATGCATGTGAAATGTAGACATTCACTAACTCCAACCAATTTAGGTGGTCTAGAATGCATTGCTTTTTTATCTAATACATTTGGTTCTGATACATCTCTACCAATTTTCTAAATATACAGCGCCAGAAAAGATTTACAGACCACTACGCCCTTTTCTTTCCTTTCCTAAAAAGGTGAAAAGGAAGGTTTTGAGTGAGGAACAGAAGCGTTCAATTTGCACTGGTCTCTTAATTTGACCCCTTGTGTTTTTCCGGGGCTGTAACAGGTCTGGTTTACCTATGAATAGTCACCTTCCTCCCAGATTTCTTTCTTAATGAAACTTTTTTCTGCTCCACATTTGATCAACAAAACTCAATCATATCGCAACTAATTGCCTGATTTTGTATATTGAAAGCCCAAAACTATGAATCTATTTTTTTCTGCGTATTTGTAGTGTGTTGATATCTGCTGATGTAGTTGGGGTGTCTGTATGTGTCTGTGTGTGTGTGTGGTGTGTTTGTATACCTGCTGATGTAGTTGGTGTGTGTTTGCGTATCTGCTGATGTAGTTGGTTTGTGTGTGTGTGTCTGTGTGTGTGTGTACCTGTTGATGTAGTTGGTTTGTGTGTGTGTGTGTGTGTGTACCTGTTGATGTAGTTGGTGTGTGTGTGTGTTTGTGTGTGTACCTGCTGATGTAGTTGGTGTGTGGGTGTGTGTGTACCTGCTGATGTAGTTGGTGTGTGTGTGTGTACCTGCTGATGTAGTTGGTGTGTGTGTGTGTGTGTGTGTGTGTACCTGCTGATGTAGCTGCCTATCTGCTCTCCAGTGATCAGGTGCATGTGGGACGGCATGGGCTTCTCCGTGGACAGCCAATAGGAGTAGTCATTACGGGCAGCGTAGCGACAGTTGTTGTCCGTGTCACAGAACAGGAAGGGCATGGTGGAGAAGCGTGCCAGACAGCTGCCCATGGAGCCTGGGAGAAAGAGGCGAGGTCATCAAAGAAGGACATGGAGCTTGGGAAAAAAGGTGAGGTCATCAAAGAGGGACAGCCTCGAGCTAGAGAAACAGGCAGATGTAAAATGATCGGATCGGCAATTGCTTATACTCATTGACGTTCGCCATATTACTTGGTGTAATTTGGTGTAATTTGACAAATCATTCTTTCATATGAAAAGCATTCTGGTGTTGTGACAGTGCATTATGTTCTCCAGCGTAAGTCCACCAGATTTACTGTGATCGCTCCAGCCTCCATCCTCCACTACCTAAGTCTTGTCCGTGGGCTCTCTCGTTGCCATTGATGAAGAGCAGAGAGTATCCAGAGTAGAGGAGGGTGGTGCCCTGGGGGCAGTCTGGCACTCTGATGGTCTGGCTGTGTCGGGCCAGCAGGAAACTGTCTGGACGGCCTTCGGCGAAGTTTCCCGGCGGGCCACGGGGACCTTTCCGACCCGGAGGCCCATGGGAACCCCTCGGCCCTGCCCAAACAATGAAACGCATGTATTTCACAATCTACAACCACACTATGTAGATATGTGACCAATAGACTTTATTTTGTTTGTATATAATCACACATTTGCATAAATACCTGTCTCTCCTGGAGATCCCTTGTCCCCCCAGTGTCCTGGGAAACCAGGTGGTCCCGTGTGGCCATGCCCCGGCTGCCCCTGAGGGCCAGGAGGGCCTGACAGGGAGAGGGAGCACTCGGTCAATGCTAACATAGCAGCTAGTGAGACCCGTTGTGCTAACGTTAGCAGCTAGTGAGACCCGTTGTGCTAACGTTAGCAGCTAGTGAGACCCGTTGTGCTAACATTAGCAGCTAGTGAGACCCGTTGTGCTAACATTAGCAGCTAGTGAGACCCGTTGTGCTAATGTTAGCGGTCAGTGAGACCCGTTGTGCTAACGTTAGCAGCTAGTGAGACCCGTTGTGCTAACATTAGCAGCTAGTGAGACCCGTTGTGCTGACGTTAGCTGTCAGTGAGACCCGTTGTGCTAACATTAGCAGCTAGTGAGACCCGTTGTGCTAACGTTAGCGGTCAGTGAGACCCGTTGTGCTAACATTAGCAGCTAGTGAGACCCGTTGTGCTAACGTTAGCGGTCAGTGAAGAGACACGGCAGAGTTCTCATTCCCTTGTACCCTAGTTGAACTCTTCACATGAAACACGATGGCCACACTCGAAGTCGGCGATCAAGAAAAGAGTACTGAACCTGGATATCCCGGTCGTCCTGGCCGCCCTGGTAGACCTGGTACTTCGTAGCCGGGAGGACCAGGCTTGCCCGGATCCCCTTTTATGGATATAATTGGTCTCGGAACATCAGCCCCCGGATAACCTGTTAACCAGGAAGTCACATGGTTCAAGCGTGTATGAGGTCACACTCACTCACCTGACAGGAAATACCTGGTCCTTGGGCAATACTAGCCTATTTGCATAATCAAAGGATTCCCAGCCTCTCGACTGCTAGCAGCGCAGCTAACGCTTGGACCTAGACGGTGGTCAACTTTGTGCTATGAAAGAGTGCCTCAGATCGCTGCGCAACCTGGGAACCTTGTTTGTTTTCTATGATTGAGTTGGATTATTGAACTGTGTGTTGTCGATGTTGAGTGTAAATGATCAGTTGTCTATTCAATGAGGAGTGTATGTAATGTTTCCTGTCAAATGTTGACCTGGGGGTCCTGGCAATCCTTTGGCTCCCTTGGGTCCTTTGAGGCCGGGTGAATAAACGGCACCACCCGGCTCACCTGAAACAACACAAAAGAAACGTTATAATTAACCAGCATTTGAAGACCAACCAGGGGCCCGGAGATCCACATGACCAGAAGTGGTCAGAAATAAACCTCCTGAACGTACACATTACCACAGGATAATGAGTAAATTGACAATGCAGGGGACTGTGGGTGAAGTAAGGTTACCGGGAAATCCTTGGGGTCCATCGTTTCCGGGGTCACCAGGGGATCCAGGTATTCCAGGGGTGGTTCCTGATCCCTAGGGGATTGAAAGACTTGAAATTATACCCGGTATTCCAATCCATCTCCCACAGCTTCTCCAGTGTACAAGGCAGTAGCCAAAAGGTCTGCAGAATGGTTTGACTGACCTGTGAGCCTGGGGGGCCAGGGTCCCCTCTGTGCCCGTCAATTCCAATGGCCCCTGGAGGGCCTGGGTCTCCCGGGTCCCCTTTATGTTCACATTCTCCAGGTCCTGGCTGTCCCGGTGGACCCTGCTGTCCTAGGGAAGAAAGACAGAGAACTTGTAATCTCCTCAGTGGGAGGTATAGTGACACATCAGCCAGTCGGGTTCATATGGAACTGATGTTGGAATCAGAGATCCAGTTTAACTATAGACTAGTGTTGTTTAGAAATGATTTGGGGTACATACTAAACTTTATTTTAAAATGCAAAATGTATTTTGGTCAATCAAAAAGGTGATGGAACAGGAAATAACGTTAGCCGGCAGTGCTGGCTCTAGCCTTTTGGGGGCCCTAAGCAAAATTTCATTTGGGGCCCCCTCTCCCCTATCAGTCAGAGACCCCCTAGTGGTCGGGTCTCTAAGCGACCTCTTAAGTCACTTATGCCTGGAGCCGGGCCTGTTTGGCAGCAATGAAATGTGTTCACCAGCTGGCCGGCTATCACACTGTAACATAGCTAATACTTATAGTGCAATACATGGTTTTCTTTAAACAGATGTTTTTGCTGCTGTGTGTGTAAAATTTTTCAGCTTGTAACAAACAAAAAGCTTCATCTGACCTCAATGTTACAGTACCATACCCCACTCTGCTAGATTCTAGCCAGCTACTAGCCAGCAAGCTATCTAGTCTTGTGACATGACTTGATTAGAAGTATGTATAGTTCACATTCCACATTTTATATTCAGCAGTGTCATGTTTCAACCTACTGGTGAAGAGGACTATTTTCCATGACTTTGAATCAGTTCTGAGTAGGAGATATTGACAAAGTTATTGTCCAGTATGCAGTATAACAGCCAAGTCCTTGCCTGGGCTTCCAGGTCTGCCGTTGGGACCCAAGTCTCCCTTTGGCCCAGTGTGACACACGCCACCGTGTCCTGGCTCACCGGGAGGACCAGGAGAACCCGGGAGGCCAGGGGGACCACCTTTTCCCGGATACCCTGGGGGCCCCAGAGCTGTGAGGCCAGGAAAACCTGCATCTCCTGGTTTGCCTACAAGGCGACAGCAAACAAAATGTTTGCTTGTTTCGACCTAACGCAGAGGTTAGCCAAGACAACCAAGTTTCTACTGAAAATAAGCTTATTAACAAAACTATTGTCATTAAGTAGTAACTTCAGTTGAGCCCAAAACGGGAGCCAGGTTTAAATCAGTAAAGGTATAGAAATGATGTCAGCAATCTCAAACTCACCTGGCTTTCCATTCTCTCCACGTAGACCAGGAGTCGACCCTACGCTCACTAGAAAGAGCACACGTGACGAAACATGTACATCCATTCTGTATATTATATACATTGTATAAACATAAACACAAACAAAGCCACTAAGCATAATACCATTAAAGGTGCAAGGGTCAAGTAGAGTAGATGTGAACACAACATTCAGCGATGATGACAACATGGCAAGTAGGCTTCAGGGTTTCTGTTTTACCTGTTTCTCCCTTCTGACCCGCAGGTCCAGGGATTCCATCGCGACCCTGGTTCCCTTTAGGGCCATGGGGTCCAGGAAGGCCCGGTGGCCCTCTGTGTCCTATGGAAGACGACACGGTCACTCAGACACCCAAAACACATGCTACAACACACGTGAGTCTCTGTAGGAAACACATGCTACAACACGTGTGAGTCTCTGTAGGAAACACATGCTACAACACATGTGAGTCTGTAGGAAACACATGCTACAACACATGTGAGTCTGTAGGAAACACATGCTACAACACATGTGAGTCTGTAGGAAACACATGCTACAACACATGTGAGTCTCTGTAGGAAACACATGCTACAACACATGTGAGTCTCTATAGGAAACACATGCTACAACACATGTGAGTCTCTGTAGGAAACACATGCTACAACACATGTGAGTCTCTATAGGAAACACATGCTACAACACATGTGAGTCTCTGTAAGAAACACATGCTACAACACGCGAGTCTCTGTTACCCAGAAATATTTTCTGAAATTATATTCATGTGCGACTTGAGCCAAGACCGCAGCATAAGCACATCAGTTCAGGGCAGGCACACATCACATTAACCATCAATAAAAAAAATAAGTAAGTCAGTGAAGGGAGTGAAGACTGTCTTTCCATTGCTACAGCTTCTATGTAAATCTTAACGATGTTCTGACCTGGAGGTCCAAATGACCCGGGGCGTCCCTCAGGTCCCAGTGGGCCACTGTTACCAGGCAACCCCGCAGGACCTCTGGTTCCTGGATCACGTCAGAAGGGAGACGCAGAAAGAGAGACGGAGTGAGATCAAATCATATGCAACATTGTCGTCGTTTAACAGAACAAAACTACCCTAATCCATTTCACCATGTTGTCCGTGTAGTCCTGGGTCTCCTTTGGCTCCAGCTGGGCCCGGGGGGCCTCGGGGACCTGGGTAACCAGGAGAGCCTTTCTCTCCTTTGGAGGCGTGTCCGGCCGTCTCGGCTGGCTCGCCCTAAAGTGAGAGACGGAGGGGGAAACAGAGAAGCGCAGACAGACATGGGCTAGTGTTGTGGGAGCCAGGCCGACTGGCGTTTGAAAGGGGTCCTTAGGTTCACACTATGACGGCCTGTGGTTCTGTTTGTGGATCGCACCTTCGGTCCAGGTGGTCCCGTGAGCCCTGGATGAGTGTAGGTGGCCTCTCCTTTTCTTCCTTTAGGCCCGTCTGGACCGGGCCAACCAGCTGGTCCTGGACCTCCATGGGTGCCTTGTGCCCCCTTCATCCCAGGTGGGCCTACAAGACATTTTAGGCTCAGAGTCATTTTGCTACTGCAAACATCAGAAGATTAATTGTTATAGTGCCTGTATGTGTTTTTTTTTTTATCAGTGTGTGACCGTGTGTGTGTGTGTGTGTCTTACCTGGAACACCCATGCTCCCCACATCTCCTCTAGGCCCAGGTGGACCAGTGGGCCCTACTGAGGACAGCTTGTCAACACCAGGATCACCCGGAGGTCCTAACACAAGGTAGGGAGAGATTACATTACAATTCCAGTCAACTGAAAGCACTGTAAAAGTCCATTCCAATAATTTTTGGAATGTTTACGTTCACGTGTTCACTACTGTGCTGGTTTCCCAACTACATGCTGTGCAACCACTTGTTTCACAACTACACGCTCTACAACCACTTGTTTCACAACTATACGCTGTACAACAACTTGTTTCACAACCATAAAACACAGGGTGTTTTTTCTACATTGGGCCAACCCATGGAGTCAGGCAAAGGTGACTGACTGCTTCCGATAAGAGAGCTAAGACATGGGAGGTTGCTTAGATTCCATCTCTCACAGTTGAAGTGTACCTATGATAAAAAGTACAGACCTCTACAAGTAGCAGTGTATCAAATACTTGTTCTCCCCACTGTATATTTTTCTGTTTCATGTCACTGGTTCTGGAGACAGGAGGTTTGGACGTGACACCAGCGATTCTCATCCTTGGCTTGTACTGTAGCTTGTCAGCCAAACCCAGGACCTCCAGACCGGTGACACAATCTAACAAGCCCGACAGCCACACGATTTCCCTTAACCAACATGCTTCTCATGTCACCACAAGGGACGCTTTGTTATCACCCCCTGTGTATTGCATTTCGTTGTACTGTACTTGTACTGTGCAATGACAAAGTTGAATCTAAGACAAAGTCAGACTCAGGTTCAATATCAAGTTTAAACATTTTGCTAACAACACTGGGTGAATTTGCTCTTGTTTAATGACTAATTCGACGGTTAACATTGTCAAGCTCATTTTAATGATTTGTTTCCTCGTCCTCTTCATTAAGAACGTCTAAATCACTTATGACAACCAGATCTGAACTCTGTGTGAACGTTTGATCGTTCTTGGGCATTTGCCAGTTCTGGACTCTTGACTCCACCATTTGTTTGTGTAGTGAAAGAAATATGTGGTGCAGGGAGACATTTTAATAACAAAGTCATATCAACATCCCCGGTGGAGTTTTGCATCTCGTGTCAAAATCACCAACCAAGTGAAATCTACTGATCAGTAGCTGAATAAACTTCCTCTAAGGTGATTTGAATATGATCCAGCATGAAAATCCAACACCTAGACTGGGCCAGGCTAACATCTGACTGGATCACTGATGTTCCAGTACCATCCCTTCAACCTAACACAAACAACACAAACACAAACTTTTATAGTTCATAACACACACGCGCACCCGCGGACACACATACGCACACACAAACACACACACATGCACGCGCACACACACCTCTCCGCCCATGTTGTCCTGGATGTCCATCCCTCCCATCGATGCCTCTGGCCCCAGGATGTCCGGGGTCCCCTCTTTCACCATGGGATCCAGGGGCACCTAATTTAAAAACAGTGAGTCTATGCATTAAGAATTGACTCGGGTTGTCAAATGTACCACGTTAATGGTGCTCACCGGGTATCCCAGGGTCCCCTGGGGGTCCGTAGCCTATGAGGGGAGGCGGTCCGTGAAGACCAGGGGGCCCGTCATCCCCCATCGGGCCTCGGACCCCTTTGTGGCCTTTGTCTCCGTCCGGACCATCAAACCCTGTTCAGAGACACGTCGCAATAATTTAGTCAATAATGTAGTGGTCAAACAGCATTATCATCACCAACTTCATAGTTGTGCATGTACACAGGCCCTTTGTGTGTGTGTGTGTGACCTCTGACCTATGGGCCCAGGAGATCCTGCACGTCCAGGGGGTCCGTCTGGGCCTGGTATGCCCTGTCCGTCCAGCCCAGGGTCACCTCTTGGCCCTGTGGCAGGTAACGTACTAATTCAGCTGTAATGGTGCTGAAACGTCCACGACCCAGTACCCGGGAGGAATTACACTAATTCAGTGACAACACATCTTCCTTTGTTAAATGAAACAGGAATTCCTGTCGCGATTCAGAGACAAACAATAAACAGGAACAGACAATACTGTACCTGTGCTAAGCCTTCTGACAGAACCATGTGGTTAGTGACAATATGTTTGAAACATCCTTAAAAAGTAACCCCTTCAAACCAGGTAAAATGATAAAATATGAATGTATATATATATATATATATATATATATATATATATATATATATACATATATACACTCACCTAAAGGATTATTAGGAACACCATACTAATACTGTGTTTGACCCCCTTTCGCCTTCAGAACTGCCTTAATTCTACGTGGCATTGATTCAACAAGGTGCTGAAAGCATTCTTTAGAAATGTTGGCCCATATGGATAGGATAGCATCTTGCAGTTGATGGAGATTTGTGGGATGCACATCCAGGGCACGAAGCTCCCATTCCACCACATCCCAAAGATGATCTATTGGGTTGAGATCTGGTGACTGTGGGGGCCATTTCAGTACAGTGAACTCATTGTCATGTTCAAGAAACCAATCTGAAATGATTCGAGCTTTGTGACATGGTGCTGGAAGTAGCCATCAGAGGATGGGTACATGGTGGTCATAAAGGGATGGACATGGTCAGAAACAATGCTCAGGTAGGCCGTGGCATTTAATTGATGCCCAATTGGCACTAAGGGGCCTAAAGTGTGCCAAGAAAACATCCCCCACACCATTACACCACCACCACCAGCCTGCACAGTGGTAACAAGGCATGATGGGTCCATGTTCTCATTCTGTTTACGCCAAATTCTGACTCTACCATCTGAATGTCTCAACAGAAATCGAGACTCATCAGACCAGGCAACATTCTTCCAGTCTTCAACTGTCCAATTTTGGTGAGCTCGTGCAAATTGTAGCCTCTTTTTCCAATTTGTAGTGGAGATGAGTGGTACCCGGTGGGGTCTTCTGCTGTTGTAGCCCATCCACAAATGCTTTGCTGCATACCTCAGTTGTAACGTAATTTCAGTCAAAGTTGCTCTTCTATCAGCTTGAATCAGTCGGCCCATTCTCCTCTGACCTCTAGCATCAACAAGGCATTTTCGCCCACAGGACTGCCGCATACTGGATGTTTTTCCCTTTTCACACCATTCTTTGTAAACCCTAGAAATGGTTGTGCGTGAAAATCCCAGTAACTGAGCAGATTGTGAAATACTCAGACCAGCCCGTCTGGCACCAACAACCATGCCACGCTCAAAACTGCTTGAATCACCTTTCTTTCCCATTCTGACATTCAGTTTGGAGTTCAGGAGATTGTCTTGACCAGGACCACACCCCTAAATGCATTGAAGCAACTGCCATGTGATTGGTTGATTAGATAATTGCATTCATGAGAAATTGAACAGGTGTTCCTAATAATCCTTTAGGTGAGTATATATATACACACATAAAGATATGATACATGTTAAGATATGATTCACAAGGTAGGGTCAGAGTTCACACGGTAGAGTACATGTCAGAGTTACTATACCCGGTTCTCCTGGTGGGCCGTCTCTCCCCCTGACTCCTTTCGGACCAGTCGGTCCCTGAACCCCAGGTCTGGAGACCCCAGGGGGCCCGGGAACACCCGCTGGGCCGGGTATTCCGTACCCTGGGGGACCGGGCTCCCCAGGAGCACCTGTAACCCTAAAACCTGGAGAGGAGATATTGGTGGATGAGAAGAGTCATAGGTGGATGAGAGGAGACATTGGTACGGTGGTGGATGAGAGGAAACATAGGTGGATGAGAGGAGAAATTGGTGGATGAGAGGAGACATTAGTGGATGAGAGGAGACATTGGTGGATGAGAGGAGACATTGGTACAGTGGTGGATGAGAGGAGACAGTGGTGGATGAGAGGAGACATTGGTACAGTGGTGGATGAGAGGAGACATTGGTGGATGAGAGGAGACATTGGTACGGTGGGGGATGAGAGGAAACATAGGTGGATGAGAGGAGAAATTGGTGGATGAGAGGAGACATTAGTGGATGATTGGAGAACAAAGTCAACTAAGTAAAAACTGGGTGGAGTGAGAGAAATTCAGAGACCAGAAGACAGACAGAAACCGAAGCAATGGGAATAAAGAATAGTAGTATTGAAAAGAGGCAGAGAGAAAGAGAAGAATGTGTGTGATACACACATCTACATAGTGTTGTCACACTACATGCACTCACCTGGTGGTCCAGGTCTACCTGGAGGTCCCGGCGGCCCTGGGGGCCCAGGTGTGGCTACGGAACAGCCATTACCTGGGTAACCAGGTGGTCCAACGGAACCGACTCTACCTTTATTCCCTGTAAACGGAAAAGGAATATTGTCCTTAGGCTAAACACCTGGCAAACACAGTAAACGGTGGGGTGTTTGATGGACATGTATTGATGGACCAGACAGCCAGAAACGTGTGTGTGTGTTTGTGTGAGTGTTTTTGTGTGTGTCTGTCGGTCCCGGAAGCACCTTTGGGGCCTGGGGACCCGTTGAAGCCCGGCGGTCCTGGAATCCCCTCGCGGCCCAGTAGCCCTGGGTCTCCCGGAAGACCCCGGTCCCCAGAATCACCTGGGAAACCGTTGGGACCAGGCGGGCCAGGGGACCCAAACCCACTATCCCCCTGTGAGTGGATTAAAGGAGTGATGGTTAGATGGGCTGAACCCACTATCCCACTGGGAGTGGATTAAAGGAGGAGTGATGGTTAGATGGGCTGAACCCAATAACCCTCTGGGAGTGGATTAAAGGAGTGATGGTTAGATGGGCTGAACCCACTATCCCACTGGGAGTGGATTAAAGGAGGAGTGATGGTTAGATGGGCGGAACCCACTTTCCTCCTGGAGTTTTCACCTGGTGTTTTCAACATCTTTTACTCCTCAAGGTTGACTTGGATAGATAGTCAGACTGACAGATGGACTAACAAAAGACGGACCGACATAGGGATGGTATTCAGTGCTGACCTTTGACCCAGGAGTCCCAGGGTGTCCCGCTATGCCTGGTCGTCCGGGGAAGCCTCTCCCAGAAGACCCGGGGATCCCTGGCTGGCCTTTGTCACCTAGGAGACAGCATCACTACTGCTAACATACAAACACACGCTGTGTAGCTCAGTCTGCAATAGCATCGTTGCTATCAACTGTGTGGGTTCCTCTGGATAGATCTGTCCGCTCAATAGGACATGTTATCTAGTTACTTACTGGCAATATGCATAGAGATATAACAATGTAAACACAACGTAATACCTAGTGCAATTCTGATCAGAGTGAAGCGACTGAGAAGGTCTGCTCACCTTTCGGACCAGGGGGTCCATGTCCGCCCGGGCTGATGAAACCCCCCGGATCTCCCTTCTCTCCAGGTTGGCCGTCTCTCCCCGGGGATCCGGGACCACCACCAGGACCTGCGTGCGCAAACTCAACCCTCTGATAATGTCCTGTCACGTTCTGACCCGACTGATGTTCATCAGGTTCAGTGGCACACACACACACACACTGTATTGTTACACTGTTCTGATGCCATCCCCAATGTTGCCCTCTCAACCCAGGAAAGAAACAAAGAAACGCTTGAGAGAACCAAGTTAAGCTCAGTAAATCAATGCATTTACAAATGGCCTCCTGTCCCGACCAGTGTGTCACATCGTCCGGACATCTGCCTCATAGCCTGGACGATGTCACATAGCCCGGACATCTGCCTCATAGCCTGGACGATGTCACATAGCCCGGACATCTGCCTCATAGCCTGGACGATGCATATTGCCAGTAAGTAACCAGGCTATGAGGCAGATGTCCGTTACTGATTTAACTTAACGTGTTCAGCTCCATCTAAGGTTTGGGTCCCCCCTGGAGGTGCTCACCTTGGGGTCCCGGTGGGCCTGGTAGCCCCATCTGTCCTGGGGGGCCTGGGGGTCCCTCGTCAGCCTCCCTCCTGCTGGGCTCCCCCTTCTGACCTGATGGGGATAGGTTAGAAGATGGGAGCAAACCGTTGAAAGAAAAGGACAATTATGTCCCAACTGATGTGTAGAGTCTGATGTGTAGAGACTGATGAGTAAAGACTGATGAGTAGTGACCGATGAGCAGAGACTGATGTGTAGAGACTGATGTGTAAAGACTGATGAGTAGAGACTGATGAGCAGAGACTGATGTGTAGAGACTGATGTGTAGAGACTGATGTGTAGAGAGTGATGTGTAAAGGCTGATGTGTAGAGACTGATGTGTAAAGACTGATGTGTAGAGACTGATGTGTAAAGACTGATGAGTAGAGACTGATGTGTAAAGACTGATGTGTAGAGACTGATGAGCAGAGACTGATGAGCAGTGACTGATGTGTAAAGACTAATGTGTAGAGACTGATGAGCAGAGACTGATGTATAGTGCGTGACTAGTGTGTTGCATCATGGTACCTGGATGGCCTGGTGTTCCGGGAAGCCCTGGGACGAGTGATGTGTAAAGGCTGATGTGTAGAGACTGATGTGTAGAGACTGATGTGTAAAGACTGATGTGTAGAGACTGATGTGTAAAGACTGATGTGTAGAGACTGATGTGTAAAGACTGATGTGTAGAGACTGATGTGTAAAGACTGATGAGTAAAGACTGATGTGTAGATACTGATGTGTAAAGACTGATGTGTAGAGACTGATGTGTAAAGACTGATGTGAAGAGACTGATGTGTAAAGACTGATGTGTAGAGACTGATGTGTAAAGACTGATGAGTAAAGACTGATGTGTAGAGACTGATGTGTAAAGACTGATGTGTAGAGACTGATGTGTAAAGACTGATGTGTAAAGACTGATGTGAAGAGAGTGATGTGTAAAGACTAATGTGTAGAGACTGATGAGCAGAGACTGATGTATAGTGCGTGACTAGTGTGTTGCATCATGGTACCTGGATGGCCTGGTGTTCCGGGAAGCCCTGGGACCCCAATGCTGCCTTTGGGTCCTGGGGGGGCAAGTGTCCCTACGCCTACTGGACCTGGTGGCCCGTCGTGTCCTTGGTATCCCTGTTGTCCCAGAGAGCCTCGGAAGCCAATGTCTCCCTTCAGACCAGGCCCCAAGAACTGACGGGAAAGAACAAACTGTAACCTCAGTCCATCAGCAAAACAATGGCTTTTCATTAAACAATAGTCTGCATTAAAAGCTGACATTAAAAACTGAGTCCATCAACAAACCATTTTAACTCCCACAGAAATCATCCCTGAGAGAGGACACAAAGACGACACTAACTTATTTCAGTTTCGAAACACATTTGAATCATTTGAATCCTCACCGGTTCACCCTTGGGGCCTCGTTGGCCTTTGGATCCTGGTAAGCCATGGGCCCCATGTAGGCCATCCTGCCCCGGTCTTCCCACCGGTCCTGGGGCCCCTCTGTCTCCTTTTGGTCCCTGGTGGTAGTGGGAGCTTGGCTCTCCCTTTGGGCCCCCGAGCCCTGGCATCCCTGACGGGCCGTCAGAACCCTGCGTGACAGGAGGATTTCTACTGAGTCAGCCAAGCAGCCTTAGACACGTAACCCTGGCGACAGGTATCCAAGCAACGCTGTTGATACAGCAAGACCATGAATGCAGTAGCTTAACAGGTCTTACCGGTCGCCCGGGTGGACCACGGAGTCCTTTGTATCCCGGGTCCCCTTTGGGCCCTGGTCCGGCGTCAGCGCCTGTGGGATGAGGGTGTGTGGAAACAGAAGGAAACCCCTCAGAATCACATGGAAACCCCTCAGAAACAGAAGGAAACCCCTCAGAAACAGACGGAAACCCCTCCGAAACAGACGGAAACCCCTCAGAAACAGACGGAAACCCCTCAGAAACAGACGGAAACCCCTCAGAAACAGACGGAAACCCCTCCAAAACAGACGGAAACCCCTCAGAATCAGACGGAAACCCCTCAGAAACAGACGGAAACCCCTCAGAATCAGCCGCCCAAGTGACCCTGCTCTACGTGACATTACGACGCGACGCATCCCCATATGAATGTTGCGTTATGCCGGCTGTGTTTTCACCTGGAAGTCCAGGCTGGCCGGGGGGTCCCGGGGGTCCTGGGTTGGCGGGCCCGGTTCCCCCACACGACGGGCAGATTTCTCCTTTCTGACCTGTGGCGGAGGAGACAGGGACACACTGACACACGCAGCCGACAGGAGAACTGAGGAGGCCAACTGAGAACACCTCGCCAGTAATGGCAACCAAAGGACATTTCTTATCAATGTTGCACCGTAATGTAGGAAACGTCCCACCAACTTTGTGCGAATGCCAACCGAGGGCAATGACCCCGTTTGGAGAGCAGAGGTCTAAAACACACTGACCAATCAAAATACAGTAGGTGCCCCTCCAATCACAAAACAAGAGGAATCTGAAGGGAACTCACCTTTCAAACCATCCAGGCCTCGGTTCCCTTGGTCCCCTAGTTGACCTTTGGTACCCTTTTCCCCCGGGGGTCCTATTAATATCCTGACATTTCCTGTAATGACCGAGACATGAGGCCCCGTTCTTTAATAAAGTAAAATACCAGTAGGATTAAATAAGTTTCTGTCACGTGAGTCGTATGTCATTAATAAACTAGTGTAAAAACACCATGAAGTGTCTCGGATTCGAAATACTGTTGTAGGACCAACTCCTTCATCTCCACTTACTCTCATTCATTGTGTTCTAAAAGGCAACACTGATCTGAGATCAGCACTTACACTTCAAGATGCCCAGGGATGAGAATTACCACTCGCGTCATGCGCTCTACCTGTGTCTCCTGGTGGTCCCGGCAGTCCAGGGTCCCCGGCCTCCCCAGGTGTTCCCGGGGACCCGTCTTGGCCCGGCTCTCCATGGAGGATTGGCCCCGGGTCTCCTTTATCTCCTTTAGGTCCGCTGTCCCCCTTCCACCCGGGAGCTCCTCCTGAGTCAGGACCTGCCAAGAAGCCCAGAGCCCAGGTACACAAACGTGATGGTGATGGCGTGCGTGCGTGCGTGCGTGCGTGCGTGCGTGCGTGCGTGCGTATCAGGGCTTACCTCGAGGTCCAGGTGGCCCTTGAAAGCCTGTGTGACCTGGAAGAACAGGTGTTCATGTCATTAGTTCACGGTGTTTACAGAGATGGGATTACACAGTACTACCCAACACCTGATTGGTTAGAGGAGTGTGAATATTAATGAGGGTATACACTCATGAGCCAAAACATTATGACCACCTAATATTGCTGTTGGTCCTCCATGTGCCGCCAAAACAGCACCGACCCACTGAGGCACGGAATCTACAAGACCCCTGAAGGTGTCCTGTGGTATTAGCAGCAGATCCTTCATGTCCTGTAAGTGGTGAAATGGAGCCGCCGCGGATCAGACTTGTTGGTCCAGAATGTGCCACTGATGCTCAATTGTATTGAGATCTGGGGACTTTGGGGGCCAACATGGGCCCCTCTGACCAGCTTGAGGCTACGTAAGGTGCGATGCACTGTGTTGTGACACATTTCTCTCTTAACCATCATTAGCATTTTCTATTCTCACCGCTGCTGACCAGGAGTGACCCACACAAGCCATGTCGGTTCAGAGGTACTCTGACCCAGTCGTCCGACCATAACAATTTGGCCCTTGTCTAAGTTCCTCAGGTCTTTACTCCTGACCATGTCTCCAGCATCCAACACGTTGACTATGAGAACTGATTGTTTGCTTGCCATCTAATGTACCCAGACCTCGACATGTGCCCTTGTTAGGTGATGATCAGCGTTATTGGCTTCACCTATGAGTGGTCATACTGCTTTGGCTCAACGGTGTATATTTTTGGATACTGTATATGTTGAACAAAGGTAGAGTACCTGGGGGGCCGGTTAATCCCGGTGGCCCTGGAGGGCCAGGCAATCCTTCTCCTCCTTTAATCCCTCCGCCAATTACGAACACCTACACTCGGAGGAGATAGAGGTTTGTATTCATTAAGCACCAAATGGGATTGAACAGACAGAAACAGGGAGACACTACCTGAAGCTTGGATGTGATTCTGACACGAAATGCTCACAAAACATTTTATCTGCAATTTGCCCTAACGAACACGACCCAGTGCTGATGTTACACAGACACTACTTAATTGTATTTCCAACTCCACACGTTATCCAGATTAGTCAATAGTACAAGCCCTGACAGAAAAGGCTAAGACAAATAACAGTTACACATGTAAAGTACAAAGGGTCAGGGACAATAGCCATCCAACCAGTGAACCACATTCATTGACAGCGTTGATGGAGATGATTAAGTAACGATGGCGGAAGATGTTATGAAGCGTTTCGACTCACCTTTCCAGGGTCACCACCTTGACCTTGACTACCCTTCGGTCCCTGTAGACACACAAAAAAGTTGGCACCGACAAATACCCTCTCTATAACACACACACTCAACAACACATAATCACACCCAACCTCTCACAACAACACATACACACACACATTAAAACATCAAATGTAATGACTGACTGTGGGTCCGAGTACTCCTTCAAGACCTGGGGATCCGGGAATCCCCTTTCTTCCCTGAAATGAATGTTAACACACACACACAGAGACACACACACACACACCATGTATTAAAGACAGACACACAAATGCAAGACCAAAATCTAAAACACGACCAGAAGAACACAATTCCTGATTTCAGAACAGGACAACTACCTCATATCCAGCCATTCCAGGATCCCCGGGGTTTCCGAGATTTCCCTGAAAGTGCAACGCATTACAGTCAGTCCTCCAAATGTGATAGAACAGACTGACAGTCGGTCCTCCAAATGTGATAGAACAGACTGACAGTCGGTCCTCCAAATGTGATAGAACAGACTGACAGTCGGTCCTCCAAATGGGATAGAACAGACTGACAGTCGGTCCTCCCAATGGGATAGAACAGACTGACAGTCGGTCCTCCAAATGGGATAGAACAGACTGACAGTCGGTCCTCCAAATGGGATAGAACAGACTGATAGTCGGTCCTCCAAATGGGATAGAACAGACTGACAGTCGGTCCTCCAAATGGGATAGAACAGACTGACAGTCGGTCCTCCAAATGGAATAGAACAGATTGACTGTCGAATTATAACATTGCAACACAACGTTGACAGCACAAGGCAATAAAGCAGCATTGACTAAACGTTCAAATTCTGTTACTGCAAGATGATTGCAACGATTGCAATGATACTAGTCAAGCTAGGATACTGCATTTGTTACACAATCACGTTCACAACGGCCTTGAGTGTCCAGTGGGTCCTACTGTATGTCCATCAGTATAACGACCTTGAGTGTCCAGTGGGTCCTACTGTATGTCAGTCAGTACAACTGCCTTGAGTGTCCAGTAGATCCCACTGTATGTCCATCAGTACAACAGCCTTGAGTGTCCAGTGGGTCCCACTGTTTGTCCGTCAGTATAACGACCTTGAGTGTCCAGTGGATCCCACTGTATGTCAGTCAGTATAACGGCCTTGAGTGTCCAGTGGGTCCTACTGTATGTCCGTCAGTATAACAGCCTTGAGTGTCCAGTGGGTCCCACTGTATGTCAGTCAGTACAACTGCCTTGAGTGTCCAGTGGGTCCTACTGTATGTCCGTCAGTATAACGGCCTTGAGTGTCCAGTGGGTCCCACTGTATGTCAGTCAGTACAATGGCCTTGAGTGTCCAGTGGGTCCCACTGTATGTCAGTCTGTATAACGGCCTTGAGTGTCCAGTGGGTCCCACTGTATGTCCGTCAGTATAACGGCCTTGAGTGTCCAGTGGGTCCCACTGTATGTCAGTCAGTATAACAACCTCATGTTCCTACTATGGTAACAGCAGGCCAAGTCAGTGTTTTACCTCAAAGCCTGGATCCCCGATGTCCCCTTTAGCTCCTTTAAAGTTGACCATGCCAGCAAAACCCTGAGGGCAGACAGACATGCAGACAGATTCTCAGACAGAAAGTCAAACAGATAGACAGATAGACAGATAGACAGTCAGGCAGACAGAGAGACCGTGAGGACACAGAGTTATTCTTATTGACAGTACATTAACTGTGTTTATTTGAATTCAGATTTCCAGACTAAACTTAATTTGACAGTAGTGATAAGACATTGATATGACAGTGTAATAACACCTGACATTAGGTGTCTTATTACTTCAATCATGACCACTCATTTCAGATGAATGTTGCCAGGGCAAAAGTTGCACTTTGCATCAAAACTTTACGGACAACATTTTAAACGGTCAGACAGATGAGTCGAATCTCTGCCCACCAAAAAAAAACTTGGTCATGGACAGCCCAACCAAGTCAGTAAAATAGAGTTAACTTCTCTACTATTCTTTATTGGCCACGTTGTATTCTTCCTCTGCAGTGCGCAAATGTAAAATCCAAAAAACATACTTAGAAAACATAAGAAGGTAAAACAACACTGGCATGCATACAACACAGTCAAATAACAACATCACTGGATACGTGGAACACCACAGATGATCACAAGGTAAATATGTACAAGGGCCCGGAGACCAGGAGACGCCTTACCGGTAAGCCCTTACAGCCCTTCTCCCCCAAGTCACCGGTCTGCCCCTGAACAGAACATGGATTTCATTACGCTGATTCAGTCAATGGCAAAAAATCTTCTTGAAAGAGACGGTTCGCTCCAAACGAATAACGTTCTACAATGAAAACTCAAGTTTCTAATGGACACATTCGGGCCCTTCTACTTTGGTTCCATTAGCTGGGCCTGCTTCGGTTTGGTTCCATTAGCTGGGCCTGCTTCGGTTTGGTTCCATTAGGGGAACAGTTAAAGCTTCCTCTGTGCTTCATGCAGTTAGGCTGAAAGCTAATGCTTAGTAGCTGAACCAAAGCCCGAAGTGACCTGAGGAGACTATACCTTCATGTCGGAGGGAGCAGTGGCGTATAGTTTGATTCCTTTAGGTCCGGGAGATCCAGGGGGGCCTCGGTTGCCCTACAAGACAAAAGCATAGCCTTTCTTTACCATTTGTTGAAAGTTTCCTTAGCAGAAAGGGCTACCTTATCCTGTCCTGCTTCATTTAAACATAGGAGGACATGAGCCCTTGGACCAGACCTCAGGACTATCAGCCCCGAAGGACTATCAGCCCCGAAGGACTCATAGCCGTCCCTGTCCAAAGTCCTCCATGTTGTGCTGCAGATCAAGCAGCTGACGATACCTGACTATTTTGGCTGCCACTCTGCTGACCATCCCCCCCCCCCCCCCCTGATTGGGACTCAAAATAAAGTGTAACCCAGTTTCAAACCCCACATAGTGTGTAAACCACAGAAAGAATTGCCTAAATAGTGTGGTGCTATGACAAGATTCAGGCTCTTTTCCATACAGAATCCTTTCACAGCAATTACCCATGGTATTTTCTAGAAGAGTTTGATCTCTTTACCCCATCTTGTTAGCTCCCCATAGAGAATATTTAAATAATGCCATGCAACTGAACTAGAAACACTAGAAACACATTTCTAAATTCTCACAGTCAGCCTAATTGTAAATATTTAACCCTTTACCTTGAGACCTGGAGGACCGGGGACGCCGAAGCTCCGCCCTTCTTGACCCTACAGAAAAGGTCAACAGTGTCAGCACAGCTGAGGCACCTTCCCATCACCTCAAACAGACCAATGTAATGTGGTCAGCACACACACACACACACACACACACGCACACAGTTACCTTTAATCCTGGGGCCCCAGGTAGGCCTTTGAATCCCTAAGATAAAGGAAAGGGTCAGAAGGCCTGGAACATCAACAACACCAAGCTAAATATTCCCCAGCTGGCCATTCATGCAACATTACAGTGCAACATTAAATGGTGTTCCTTGAATTTGGAGCCATGTAAAGACCCTTTTAACAGGTCACTTGTGAACCTCAGGGCTTCTACAGGCGGCATGCTGTCATTATAATAGTACAACTCATTTGAAGTCATGAAGCTACCACACAGCCCTGGGAAGACATAAACGTAACATACATTGTAACGTCGAAAAATCCCAACGCGATTCAACGTGGCAAATCGATAAAACTCACATTAACACCGCGTGGTCCAACATCTCCTTGTGACCCTCTTGGCCCTTGTTGGCCAGGGACACCCTGTGAGACACCAAGAGAAATGAGTGAATGTCAGTCCTGAAAAACGGTCTGAGAGGATTTAATAAGTGTAAGGCCGTATCAGTGAGGCCGTCCGCGTGACCACGCTGCTCGTGTAACAGGCGTTATGATTCACCATGTCCCATTGACTTGGCCCATATCATGCTTGATCACGGGATGCAACTGCCCTCCTGACGTGTCCTCACCCATTGGGCTGTTGAGAGGGAGTTTGTCTACAGAGCCGCACGGCGGGGCAGGACGAGGGGGGAGTTTCTCAGCCCCGCCACACTTACAGACGTCAAAACCTCTCAGACCTCTGCAAGTTCAGGATGTGTGCGTCCATGTTGGATTGGGGAAACAGTTAAGGACAGACACACAGTGGAGGTGTAGAGGAAATAAAGGTGGAGGAAATAAAGGTGGAGGAAATAAAGGTGGAGGAAATAAAGGTGGAGGAAATAAAGGTAGAGGAAATAAAGGTGGAGGAAATAAAGGTAGCGGAAAGTAAGGTAGCGGAAAGTAAGGTAGAGGAAATAAAGGTGGAGGAAATAAAGGTGGAGGAAATAAAGGTAGAGGAAATAAAGGTGTAGGTAATAAAGGTAGAGGAAATAAAGGTGGAGGAAATAAAGTTAGAGGAAAGTAAGGTAGAGGAAAGTAAGGTAGAGGTAATAAAGGTGGAGGAAATAAAGGTAGAGGAAAGTAAGGTAGAGGAAATAAAGGTAGAGGTAATAAAGGTGGAAGAAATAAAGGTGGAGGAAATAAAGGTAGAGGAAATAAAGGCAGAGGAAAGTAAGAGAGCGAATTGAGATCGATGAGAGCAGGGAGATAAGGAAGTTGTGTATTATGGGATGTTGCTGGTTACCTTGCTACCGGCCTTTCCTGGGAGCCCAGGCTCAGTTATTACATTTGACATACTGGATTCACCCTACACACACACACACACACACACATTGAGCATTTTAATAATAATGATGATGAGCAATGCAGCTGATGTTTCTCATTAATATTATTGATATTAGTAAAAATGACCAGGAAAGACAAAGAGCAGGAGGAAGAGGAGGAGACGGGAAGTTTACCTTTGGTCCTTGAGGTCCTTGCTGACCCTGGGAAATTAAAAAGAAAATCTAAAACATGTTTCCCCAGCTTACTGAACAAAAACACAGGAGAAATATAAACCAGCATGCATTGTGGTTGGCCTACATTACCATACGGCACAACAGAATCCCACACTGATGGTATAATAAGGTAAAAGGCACCAGGGGCTGTGTTATATGGCCAATATACCGCCGCTCAGAGTCATTGTATATTGACCATAAACCACAAACACCACAAGCTCTTTTATTGCTATTATAAACTGGTTACCAGGGTGATGAGAACAGTTCGCCAAAGCCAGTGGTATATAGTGTAATGCTCTGCGGTTTTCAAACCATTAGCATAACAGGTTCAAACCACCTGGTTTTAGGATACAATAATAACGTTTTCTTTTAAGTGTTCACACGTGGTGAATCTCTGGTCAGATTTTTAACGCAATAATTTTTTGCAGGCACTAGCTTGTCCTGACAATTTGGCCATGGGTTGTCTGCGAAACTTCAGTAAATGTCATCGTTGTTCATAAACTGGGGCAAACTTTTTGGTGTGGAGAATTGCCGACCTGAGGTAGGTCTGGATCAATGGAACTGGGTGTGTCACATGCCTGGATGTGGTCGGTGTGCTTCAGCCGGGGTCATAACACCTGGCTAGAGCTTCACCGTACCGCTATGTATTCTCTATGACGCGTTATAACACTCCAACTGTGACTCATATCAAAAGTAAAGTGACAGTTGCATTCAGAAAGGATGGAGCACCGATGAACACAAGGGCAGAATGTTTTAGAAGGGCACATCAATCACGTAAGCCAGCCTTGTTGTTGTAACCATGCGGTAACCGTGCCTCTTTGACAGTTGTGAAACACTCAAGTAAAAACGTGCATCTTACTCTCATTCCATTTTCACCACTGGAACCGGGAGGACCAATAAAACCTCTCACCCCCTGTGTAAACATGGTTATCAATGGTTCAGAGAAACTGTCGCACGCCTCCCAAATGGTTCACTGTGTCCTAGAGAGTGCACTGCCTTCTACCAGGAAGACTGGGCACCCTCAACTGAATTAGTGCACTTGATGATAGCTTTTGGTACCAGACCTCCGTCCCATTGCATCCTGGGTCACCTTGTTGGCCCGTTGGTCCTTGAATGCCTGGGTTGCCCTGGAAACAGAGTTAGGGCTATATGACACTGATAAATATGACACTGATAAATATGACACTGATAAATATGACACTGATAAATATGACACTGATAAATATGACACTGATAAATACAAGACACACATCAAGTGAACAAGTCACGTCCTTCGTCAACAACAAGAATAGACTAACAGTGAAATGTTTGCTTTAAGATAGGGCCTGGGACTTTTGCATATATTTAAAAAAAATTTAAGTACACATTTTGGCCTGAAAGTGTTTTTTTTGTCCTGTATGTGCATAATCTATAAATAAATCACCACCAAAGCTCAGTTAGTTATAAAATTCCAAGTTTAAAAGTTTTTGGGTTTTATTACATGCGGTACATATCTGCAATTGTCGAGGATCTGTTTCTCATCCAGTGGCCAAAAATCTTAGAACACATCTTAACGTGTTGTTTTCCCAAAACCCAGAAAGTAGTAAGTAAAAAATGAAAAGATAAACACAGATCAGCCATAACATAATGACCCCTGACAGGTGAAGTGAATAACACTGATATTCTTGTTATCATGGCACCTGTCAG
Organism: Esox lucius; assembly: GCF_011004845.1. Taxonomy (NCBI): domain Eukaryota; kingdom Metazoa; phylum Chordata; class Actinopteri; order Esociformes; family Esocidae; genus Esox; species Esox lucius. The sequence continues at coordinate 30,533,442 of NC_047571.1, forward strand.
TGGGTGGGATGTATTAGGCAGCAAGTGAATGTTCTGTCCTCAAAGTTGATGTGTTAGAAGCAGGATAAATGGCCAAGTGTAAGGATCTGAACGACTTTGACAAGGGCCAAATTGTTACGCACACATTATTAGGCACACAGGTCTGTCAAATATAATGGAAAGCTACCGAAGAGAGTCAAACAAATGGTTTTGGCTTGATATATAAAGAAGGCAGACTTTAAGGCATTTTGTTACTACATATGCATAGACTACATACATACTACATACATACACACATGCACATATACACACACACACACACACCAACACCCACGCATTCACACACACACACTATTACCTTCTATCCTGCACACACACACACACACAAATCAACATTCTTACCGGTAGACCTGGTGTCCCAAAATATCCTTCTTTACCCTCAGGTCCCTGACAAAATAACAAGGAATATTGTTTTAGACACTGCCGAATACACACACACACATTTATGGTCTGGATACACATCCATACCTATAATTTTCATTTGATATAGTGAACTTTTATTTGACCAATAGGTTTCTTCAAGCTGGAAAAGACATAAACAGAAATAGTTAGGTTATTCATTTGTGTCTCCAGCACAATGTCTTTACATGTTTTTTCACTTGTTTATGTTATATCCAGCCAGAAGAAACCTATTGGTCAAAAAAAAAATCACTATGGCTCAAAATTTGGCATGGGTATGAATACTTTTGGGCTTAACTGTATAAATATATATATATAGACATATATACAGCTCCGAAGCATTCAATTTGCAGGGGTCTCTTAATTTTCACCCTTCTGTTCCTCACTCAAAACCTTCATTTTCAACTTTTTTGGTAAGAAAAGGTGCAGAGATCTTAGTTTTTTCTGGAGATGTATACATGTACAGTAAATTACAGAGAATACAAGCTCATGTATTGTGTAGAATTACCCGATTGCCTTTGTGTCCTGGAGGTCCTAGAACACCCTCGTCCCCCTGGGAAAGACAATGAATGCATGATTCAGACTGCTCCTCACATTATAATAAATCCAATACATGGAGTCTATATGTGCATAAAGAAGGTAACCCTCAATATCAAAGTGGAAACACACAAATTAAAACAATAAATGGATGGAACAAGTTTGATTTTGTGTTTTAATTTCAGTCTTCAAGGAAACAAAGGGTGAACATTTTGAAAGGGTGTGGTGACTTTCTATACCCACCTTATGGACATAAAATGTAAAGTATTATATGGTGGCATTAATCGTTATAATATTTTTGAAAAACCTAAGATAAGATAATAATCACATACTGCATTAATTAAAGTTCTCAACTGTCCTTTAAAGGTATTGCAGCAAGCGGAGAGAAGAAACCTTTGCAAGTATTTATTTAATGTTCATTAAAATGAGAAACAGAAGTCTCCTGTTATTCTCATGACCTGAACATGAACACATGTGGTAACACGTGATATACACGTCCCACATGAAGAGTATTCCATGTCTCTTGGTGGAAATGTTGCACCTTTTAGGGAAATACCTTATATGTGTTGTTGATCATGCTAAATTGGATAAGCATATTTATATCAGCTATACTCCCCAGAGGAGGGAGATTCACCTAGTTGCATCACACGTGTAACCAAACTCCCCATGAGCTCAATAAATAAGGTGCAGCTGATTTCAGAAACACTGGCCTTTATTTCTTTGCTAACATTTTCCGCCTAGTTGGCATTTATTACCATGCAACTGCAATGTTAATACATATTAACAACTGTATTAACAAACAATTAATTACAAGAGTTAGTAACAAAACATCCTGAAAGATCATCATCCAATTGTGTAATTATACATAATTATACGTTATTATACAAGCCAGAGGTCACGCGTTCGAGCATGGTCATATAGTCAGAACAAATTATACATTAGGATTTGTTCAGGACAGACCAAAACGTCGCTGGCTACAACCTTCAGTGTCTACATGATAGTAAGCCTAAAATAAAACTATTTACGGTTGAATTGCAACTATTTCTGGTGGATTTTCGAAGTATGCATCCGTGCATGCTTTTTGGCTTCATTGCCAAAATCCTTAAGTATCCCTTTAATAAAAATGCTTGTAAGTAAAGGTCTGTTTCTGCTGTGTGTAAGGCTGAGCCCACAGGGGAGATCTGAATCACCTGAACCCAGTTGTTTGTCAATGAAGAGTGACAAGTCAGCATTTCGAATATAACTATTGTTCAAGTGTGTTTTTTTTCCTTTTTTCGTATTGTATACTACGGAGGCGGTTTCTATGAGTTCTGGAACTTGTTTTTTCATGAACAGACCGAGGAAGTAGATTCTACCGGGAAATTCAAATTTGCTCATCCAAGATTGTGTTGAGGAGATCTTGTGTTTAATGCCTTTTAAGGGCAGGTTCTACACTTCCTTTGTGAAGACTGTTAATAATGACACCTGACACCTTACCTTAGGTCCCACTGGGCCGGAGTGACCTTCTGGACCCGAGTAGCCAGCCGACCCGGATGGACCGGTCTCTCCTGTGAAACCCTTTTCTCCCTGTGTGTGTGTGGAGAAAGAATAGGGAGAAATAACAGCATTAGGGATTCAGCCGGAAACAAATGTAAATGTATTCAATCTCAAAGCTGGATGAGTGTGGTGTACCTTATTGCCTTTAACTCCGTCACAGTGACACCTGGACCTCCCAGTACAAACACACTACAGAAAGACAGACATAGGCTCTTGATAGGTTAGATTAGATTCCACACAATACAGTGCGCACAAACCTATCTCAGTTAAGAAACAACAAGCGCTCAACGTGACATTTGTATCTTAAGTTGACTCAGACCAGGTTTGCACACACTGCAGCAGGGATTTTGGCCCATTCCTCCATATAGACCTTCTCCAGATCCTTCAGGTTTCGGGGCTGTCGCTGGGCAATACAGACTTTCAGCTCCATCCTTTTCTATTGGGTTCAGGTCTGGAGACTGGCTAGGCCACTCCAGGACCTTGAGATGCTTCTTACGGAGCCACTCCTTGGTTGCCCGGGCTGTGTGTTTTGGGTCGTTGTCATGCTGGAAGACCCAGCCACGACCCATCTACAATGCTCTTACTGAGGGAAGGAGGTTGTTGGCCAAGATCTCGCAATCTCGCGATCTGGAGAAGGTCTGTATGGAGGAGTGGGCCCAAATCCCTGCTGCAGTGTGTAGAAACCTGGTCAAAAACTACAGGAAACGTATGATCTCTGTACAAAGGTTTCTGTACCAAATATTAAGTTCTGCTTTTCTGATGTATCAAATACTTATGTCATGTAATAAAATGCAAATTAATTACTTAAAAATCATACAATGTGATTTTCTGGATTTTTGTTTTAGATATCGTCTCTCACAGTTGAAGAGTACCTATGATAAAAATGACAGACCTCTACATGCTTTGTAAGTTGGAAAACCTGCAAAATCGGCAGTGTATCAAATACTTGTTCTCCCCACTGTAAGTGACTCATCTGTTCTATTCTATTTCTGTGTTTTTCTGTAATCCTATCCAGTGGGTTATATCTCCGTAGACACCTTCCCTGGTGAAAACTGTCTCTGGTAATCAGATGGTAAAGCTTTGTGTACACGGAATTCATCCGGACCTGTCAAAATTAAGATTTTTCAAAGACTTCACGTAAACCAAGTAATATAATCTTATATTATATTTGTTAAAAAAAAGTTTAAACATCTTCATATTTATCAGGTATCAGGTATTATCTCAGGTATTATCTCTGCACTTTACAAGAATAATCTAAAGTTCTCTTTTATTTAATTAACTTGACCATTTACCGATTCAAGTATTTAAATTAAATACAGTCCAACTGAATAAAGACTTGCATTAGAAAAACAACAGCCCAAAACCTGTCTCTACTATATATGGTTCAAAAGAACGTCATCACAACCACCATCAAAAACTGGCAACCACTCAATCAAAAACTGGCAACCACTCAATCAAAAACTGGCAACCACTCAATCAAAAACTGGCAACCACTCAATCAAAAACTGGCAACCACTCAATCCCGCTTAACAGAGTTCTGTACTGTAGCACTGGCCCACGTGCCCCTGGTGGAGCTAGAAGGCGTCGGTTTGAATGAAAATGCATAAAATTAGAAACCAGGTCTATTTTTCTCGTATTTACACACGCAAATCTGTTTAAACGGGTCGATACGTGGACAGAGAATTGCAGTTTTACCTGTATTTTTAGAATAGTTTTGTGTGGATAGTTTAACTGACAATGCCAATATTGAAAGTGCATGTTTAGTGTATTGCATTAGTGACCACATATGGTCAAGATGTTTTAGTGGGTCTTCGTAGATAAATCATTTTGGAAATTCCTCAGGCAACGTAATATTCCCTACGCAATATAAACGGTATTTAAAATCGTATTTAACATTATCTACATCTAGCAAAACCAAGTACCTGTATTCATTTATATTAATTTGCTGGATTAATATATTTTTACCAGGTATTTTTGACCTACAAATCGCTGCAAAGCTCCTGCGAAGGAATAATATTGATATTTAGAACAACGTGGCAAAGTGTACTCTGAAATAAGGTCAATTTTACTTTCAAATACTTTGATTTTGTCCAAAAAGGGGTGATTTTACATTAATTCCTGTACTGACATTTCTGACATCCAAATGTAAGTACTTTAAGAACTTCAAGGACCTTGTGAGAACCTTGTGTACAAAATATAACTATACAGCTGCAGATCCTAGAATCTGTTGTTGTGACTGAAGAGAGTGTGAGTGAATCAACCAACCAACCCAGACTCTGTCTACAGAAAGTTCATGGTTGAGTGTGTGTGTGTGTTTTTTGTGTGTGTGTGTCTGTGTGTGTGCGTGTGTGTGTGTGTGTGAATGAACTGGAGTGCGAATTGTGAATGAGTCCGGGAAAGTCTCTAAGGCACAGAGATCAGTGTGCAGGGCAGATAGGCAGCTAGTCTGATGGCCTATGAGCAGAAGCATCTAGTCTTTTGTAGTGATGAAAGAGATTAATTTTTTTATTCCCAAAGGTCTATTTTGTCAGAAAACATACCGCTGGGACAGACACGTTTCTAGCAATGATGGCAATGCCAAGCACCACGTTATATAGAGACATGCTTGCATAGAACTCCCAGAAATGTCAAATCATAGAAATAAATAGCTTAAAAAAAACAACAACACCCAGCACAATGAACACTTGAACATTTAGATGTTAGAGTTCATTTAAGTACGTTTACACGGTAAAAAAGAGACTATAGTAAACAGACTACATTGAACAGATTACGGCAGACTGACTTTAAACTGTAATGAACAGGTCCAAAGCCTTGAACAATAGCACCAGAGAACTACGGAAAAGGCTGTATTTCACAACACATTCACGGTATCACAAGTAGCCTAGCATCATACAATACACTGTCTTTGTAGGGCAAAGGGTTGTTATAACTTCACTCTGATAGACTTGTGCTTCACTGCCTAGTGAAATGGATTCTGCTATGTGTTTATAGAACATACGAGATTACATTAGAGATTACATTAGAGATTACATTAGAGCGGGAGACATTTGCTTTGCTTCTGTCTCCCTGTTACAATAGGTCAAGACTGACTTCCATGCCAGAGTTGATGTAATGGACTGTATATGATTGATATTACATTGTCATTACGAAACTAGGCATTTATAATCTTTACTATACTTGTTTATTAATGTTGTGCATATCTATGTAATGTTCAATGAAGAGTAGATGCCTCTAGTTCATGAAGCAGCTAATTGGGATCCTAATGAAATCCTCATGTCAAAATGTATATTTTGCTTGGATCAATCACAAACATAAACCCATTTTATTCCAAAGTGCCAAGTAACTTTTTGGCACCCAGGCAATCTGTTTCTATGCACTCCCGGCCATCTCCCATTGAATGAAACAAACCAAAACATCATAATCACAGTTGTTGTGATGTTTGTGACCCGTTCAAAAAATGGGAATTAGCAAATTTCGAAACAACATAAACTGATTCAGTTAGGTAACTAGGAAGGTGTCATCACCTCAACAATATCTAATCACGTGACATTGACTGGAAAACCATCTAAGGTCCATTTTTCATTACCATCAGTGTCCACCAGGTGGTGCCAGTGGATCTAATGTTAGATAAGGTACACTGTTCTCACAAACCAAAATCACATTTGATGAGGGAAGCACGGTTAGAGGGAAACCAAACCAAATCCGGCGTGTGCGATCTCACTCACAGATACACTGATTCCCACATACACACGGATAACAAAAATGAATGCCATCTGAAAATGTAACCTTGTGGTCCTCTAGTGCTGCTTCCCATGGGAAAGGGTTCAGTGTGGAAGAGACGGGCAGATGGAACGTTATCACGGCACAACACTTGGCCCACAACATCGCTAATGCTAGGAATGCTAATTACTGAGAAAGACGTAGATTGCGACCCTGACTCCCACGATCAATGTGTTACTAATATATCCGCTATCTAATCTAGGAAAATGTCGCTCCAAAGACCGCTGAAGGAAGCCTAAAAACAGGTCTTTCTGGCCAGGCCTTATGGCCCCACCTGACGTAAAACTGTCGGGATAAATCTCATCTCTAACTCTGCTAACAGACCATAACCAAATCTAGTTTGGGTTCTGGATGCTAATTAGCTGAAATACAGGTTCTGATTTGAAAAGATCTCATAAGATTGGTCAAAAGACCAATCAGTAAAAATATATGTCTTAATTGGGCGGCCTGTGTAAATGTCAAAGTGGAAAGGAGAAATGGGGGGCCCCTGTATGGCGCAGTGGTAAGGTCACCGCCTTTCAGTTAGCAGCGTAATTGCGTGCAAAGTACAGATTTGAGGGGTGGCATCTAGTGGCATCTCGTGGTGGCTTGGGCGCAAGCGTGTTAGAGGTCGATGGCCAGAGAGTTGTTCCTTCCGGTCAAAACCCCTGGCTGAGCGAATAGCATGATGAGTACCAAAATGTGTGCGTCACGCATCCCAACATCAACTGTGCCGAGTTCACTGGGAGTTCCCGCGATCAAGCAGGGCCTTAAACACAAGTCGGACATCGCCACATCTCGAGAAATAAAAAGAAGTGGAGAACTCCAAACGTTTGACATTCTTCAGGATGAGTAGATCCAGGTGGCTGTAGCTTTCACTTTCCACCCCCCCCCCCCATTTCCCCTCATTTCTTTGACCTCTGACCCGGGTTCAACCAGTTTTATTTTCATTCAATAAATGACTGAGTTGTAGACATGATACACGAAAGATGAAAGCCTGAAGGTTCCTAATCTAAAATGGGGGTCTACTAAAGTTGGTCAGGGACCAGGGTACTCACTCTATCTGCTACTCTGCTGGTCATCTTGCATGCAGTTGCTAAACCCACCCACCACCCCTGCCTCAAACCTTGCTCACTGCCATTGGTACTGCTATTATAACATTACAGTGTTAATGTCATTAGTAGTATTGTTCGCACTACCATGTGATGGCGGTGAGTTACTCAAAAGGAACAGAACCTAACGCCAAGACATCGCGTGTGTAATGTTTCTCCAATAATGGTTAAACAAAGACGTGGCGCTTCCTGTCTGAACGGCACTTGTGTCAGTTGTATGGCCAGGGTTGTGGGGAATCGAATCCACCCCACTGAGCAAAACCATTTGTTTCCTCTTCCAACCAAATTTTCTTATTGTCTCCTCAAATAGGATGACAACTTTTCAACGTCTTGTGCTAGAAGGGACAACTCTCGGGGTGACACAGCCTTGTGCTTTAACTAGCCTCCTGAACCCTCGTGACCTTGTACTTGTCCTCACGCCCCCTTCATTTCCTCTCCACTAGTTTCACATGCACCTTCCTGAGTATTCTAACCCCTTCCTCAGTATTGCTAACGTGTTTTACAGTCAGACTAAACACACCTGACCAACCTACGTCCTGCAATCCTTAATGAGGCCCTCGGCAACCCTCTATAACCTGACCTACTGTAAAACAGGTATAAACACTCCAAGACGTAACGCACTGACCTCAACACAAACAAACAAGCAGAAATGTTTACAGCAATACAAATACATGGACCACCAAGGTAAAAAAAAAAAACTAAACCACATTATAAACAGATTCGGTCACAAATTAGGCAAACTCAGTAAACGTGAGTTGTGGCAGAGAACAACACTGAATATAGACTGTAGAAGAGCCATCTTGATAGTCTTTTCTTTCTCCTCTGTCACTAAATCATTAGGCCTTTTTGAAAACATGTTCTACTATCTGTAAATAAGAATGACAGTAATTGTGAAGGACCCGAATGTGTTTGGCATCCGTCCCATTTCGGTGTCTTTCAGCATCACACCGGTAAACAGTGTTCTGGATGTTAAACATGTCGGTGCCATAGCGTTTGCTCCAGTTCATCTAAACACCATCCAAAAGTGGGTTGAGCGAGACTGCGTGAGATACACGGAGAGTTGTCTAAGGGCTTGTTGGCTTCAAATGGATTAAGACAAGCTTCTGAAAGATGAACAACTAGGATTTGAACGTATCTGGAACCAGGAGATCCTCACTCCTCCGCCCTATTGGTCCGCCTCGGCACCTACAGTCAGTCGGCTGTTCAGCACAACAACTAAGAATCACAGTTGATTAACCGTTATTTAAACAGGGAAATCAAGCTGAATCACATTTGATTAACCGTTATTTAAACAGGGAAATCAAGCTGAATCACATTTGATTAACCTTTATTTAAACAGGGGAATCAAGCTGAATCACATTTGATTAACCTTTATTTAAACAGGGGAATCAAGCTGAATCACATTTGATTAACCTTTATTTAAACAGGGGAATCAAGCTGAATCACATTTGATTAACCGTTATTTAAACAGGGGAATCAAGCTGAATCACATTTGATTAACCGATATTTAAACAGGGGAATCAAGCTGAATCACATTTGATTAACCGATATTTAAACAGAGGAATCAAGCTGAATCACATTTGATTAACCGTTATTTAAACAGGGAAATCAAGCTGAATCACATTTGATTAACCGATATTTAAACAGGGGAATCAAGCTGAATCACATTTGATTAACCTTTATTTAAACAGGGAAATCAAGCTGAATCACATTTGATTAACCTTTATTTAAACAGGGGAATCAAGCTGAATCACATTTGATTAACCTTTATTTAAACAGGGGAATCAAGCTGAATCACATTTGATTAACCTTTATTTAAACAGGGAAATCAAGCTGAATCACATTTGATTAACCGTTATTTAAACAGTGGAATCAAGCTGAATCACATTTGATTAACCTTAATTTAAACAGGGAAATCAAGCTGAATCACATTTGATTAACCGATATTTAAACAGGGGAATCAAGCTGAATCACATTTGATTAACCGTTATTTCTTCAGGGGAATCAAGCTGAATCACATTTGATTAACCTTTATTTAAACAGGGAAATGAAGCTGGGAAGAGGGCCTGTTTTAGTGTTGAGCCCTATGTTGCAGAAGGAAAACATGAACAGAGAACAGAAAAGACTAAACAAAGCAAACACAGGAAAAACGTGAATAGGACACAATCACTGTTCGTAGTGAAAAAGACTTGAATTATAGGCACCAGTGTATCTAGTTCATGGATTCTCTGGAAAGTATTAATTAAGTTACAGTAGAGACTTTGCCCTGTCTGATCATTTATGTGTCTTTTCTTTATCACTGACCACCCCGGATGTTTACGTGAACACGATTTCTGTTAAGAAAAGGTACTTTAATGAGAGGACCAATGCTCAGTTTATGGAAGCCATAACTATCTCTCCATCAATAAGTGTTGAGTCAGTTGATGTACTCCTGGATAATTTTAATGCCAAAATATTGAATGTCATGGATCGTGTTGCTCCGGTAAAGGTAAAGAAAACTATAAGCAAACAGAAAATACCATGGAGAACCACCATGATGGTAACCGCCCTGAAAAGAGAATGTAGGAAAGTGGAACGTAAGTGGAGGAAATCTAAACTTCAAATCCACTATGACATCTATAAACTAAGCCTTGGTAGCTTCAGCAATGAGTTACACAGGGTCAGACAGCAACATTTATCGGGAATGAACAACAAGAATATCAACAAAACCCGCACTCTATTTGCCATGATCGACAAGCTTACAACCCCCATAAGGCAGACAGCATCAGAACTCATGTCCACTGTGAAATGTAATTCATTTCCGTGTTTCTTTAGTGAAACATTTTAATGTATTAGAAGGACCATCAGAACTACCCAAACAATGACACTGTACCTTCATTACGACCACCAGAGGCGTCGCTAGGATTACAATACTTTTTTCCATTACCCAATCGCATCACACATCCCTGGTTTAAAAACCCAGTCAGTTGGTTCTCCGGGAGAGACTCTTTTGCTTTACCCCCCATGGACACAGACACTCTTGAGATACACACCCTTTCTGATAGACAGACACTTTGTTCATTCATACATCACTTAGTTTAGTACATATATCTCACTTTGTCCTGTTTCATGTATGTATTGCTGTGGTGTTTTGTCTTGTGTTGTCCAGTCAATTGTTTGCTGTTTATTCCCTGTTCAACCTGAGTGTTTTGTTTATCCTTGTGTCCCTGGGAAAAGTTTTTTTTCAGCAAGTCGCCATTGGGCATACACAACCCGTAGGAAGACCTTGTCTAAAAACACTAGTTAGAGCTGAGAAGACCACCCACTGTATCTGTAGTATTGGTTAGTAGTCAGCTAAGCGGTTCTTGAGGCAGGCAAGTTCAGTTAAGGGGTGTTTGGACTATTTCAGCTCAGCTCCTTTTCCCCAACCTCTTTACCGTGTGTTTATAATAAACGTTGTATGTTTGATGGTAGCTTTGGTTGTCTGTGTGGTTTGTTCCCGCTGTTCATGTACACTACACTACACTTTGCAAGAGTTTAATGTTACGGGTCTGTACCATCCACCCCAGACTGCTAGAGCCACAGGGTTCATAACACTATCATCTTAAAAATAAAGCCAGAATCAAGGGCTTGGTGTCCTATGTTTTACCAATCGTTTTTCTGTAATGCACGTTCAGGTGCTATCAGAGGAATAACCTCTGTGTAAATGTAACACTCTGCTTATGAAGGATAATTCTAGTTCTTGTGCTGTTGTTTAGACATGGATGCAGGGTATTATCTCACAAAAGGACTGACAGGTTTATCCAAGTGTTGGAGCGTGAGGATTGAGATAACGGGGTGGTCAGAAAACCGTTTTGGGAACTGTAATTCATTGAGGATGAATATTAAATGCATGTACAGATCCCTGGAGACAGCCGGGTAAGACATTGATGCAGAAACGATCTCCAAAGGGACTGATGGGTTCATCCAAGTGCTGGAGTGCAAGGATTGAGATATTGGGGTGGAGAGTCCCCCTGGATGGTGGTTAGAGAATTGTAACAGTCTGAGTGTTTTTTATTCTATTGCATTTCTATATTTTTCTTCTTATTGTAAAGCAAATTGAAGTGTTTCTACGTATGAAATGGTGCTATATGAATAAACCTGCTTGCTTGCTAATATTTACAAAAAAGTACAATAATTAATAGGGCTGAAACTAAAAATAATGCTTTATCGTTAGAAAGTGGATTACTACTCACTGAGACAAGGTAAGATAGAATAAATTTAAAAGATTAGCGAGACAAAAATTTGTGGACTTCAGAAAGCAACCTAAAGGTAGGCTGCATTCTGAATGCAGGGAAGAGCATGTTTTCATTAGCCTCAGCACACAGGTTCATGTGAAAAAGACACAAATTGGTTATTAGAAATCTGTGACACAAATAAGGCCTTGTTTTAATTGATTTGTTGATTTTCTTCCAGTGTGGGAAAAAGGGCAAGTGATTCATTGAGTTTGAATCAAATCCTAACCATAAGCCTTACTTTAAACCTGATCATAACCCATATCCAGCATTTGTTACATTAACATCTTCCTTCAGGGCGTACCTAAAAAATATTGTGTTATCTACACCAATTACTTGTTTCAGTGCAAATCTGCAAAGATCGTGTCCTGTTGTTGTGCCAGTCTACGGAGTTGAATTACATTTGCTTATACTACAGGTACTCTAGGCCAGGGAGTGTGTGTGTGTGTGTGTGTGTGTGTGTGTGTGAGGGAAGGCGAAAGAGAGAGAGGGAGAAAAGAGTGTGAATTTCAAAAGATATTGTTTTTAAAAACTGCAAAAGAATAATGTGCAAATTTGGCCTTCTAAATGTATTTATATCACTCCCTATGTGAGCAAGTACCATGGCTTATTAGTTCAGCACGCGATCGGCTAGGCTATATTGCCCTCCAGCCAGGCTGATGTGATGTTGGTAAATCTGTGACCCGATCAAGTTTTTAAGTAGCGTACATTTCCCTCGGGACGCTTGTTTTCCAGATTTCCTTAGTATTGACATTCAGTGAAAAATGAATTTCTATAAAGGCTATGATGCTTACATTCTTCGCTTCAATCTCTAGCAGCATGAAGGTCCCCAGGAACACGACCAAGAGCAACGCCGTCCTCATCTTCCTGCAACCAATCGGGTTTGCAAATCCCGCCTGCTCCTCTCCTCCGACTCGTGCGGCATAGACTCGGATGCACCTGACCGCTGCAGACGTTATTTACTTAGTTTCACCTCTCGTCCCTTTCCAACAGGCGCCGAACGACGGTCGAGCTCACCTGGGATGTGAACTGACGCTAAAAAAACATTTACAACTCAGAAGTTAATGTGGTTAACAAAAAGGAACAGATTAACAGACGATGTTCAAACCTCACTGCAGTTCTTAGGCTCGGCAACTCCGGGATAAAGTTTTTGGACTGCCCAGGTTGTGAAGAAGGGGTTGGTCTAGACCACACTAGGATGTCAACCACCCTCAGTACTCTGGTCTTTCAACCAGTAGCTACTCTTCCAACCAGTAGCTACTCTTCCAACCAGTAGCTACTCTTCCAACCAGTAGCTCTGCTCTTCCAACCAGTAGCTCTACTCTTCCAACCAGTAGCTACTCTTCCAACCAGTAGCTCTGCTCTTCCAACCAGTAGCTCTACTCTTCCAACCAGTAGCTCTACTCTTCCAACCAGTAGCTCTACTCTTCCAACCAGTAGCTCTACTCTTCAGCAGGTACATCCGTTTAACGGAAAGCCGATGTCTTGAGGACGAAATCACCACATGAATAAGGTGTGCTCTTAAAAACGTAAGTTATGAAAGTCTTTATGAATTATTATGTAATGGCCTATAAAAGCCTATTAATTTAAAATCTATGTCTGGTAACCTTTCCATGAAAAACACAAAATGTACCGGACGTTTGAAGTCAGTAACCGAAATTAATATTCAGTTGAATATTGAAATTTGGTTTTTTTTAGAGGTTTTCTAATATTTGTTTTTTTAACAACGTTTGACAACTTCTCACCATACGAATTTTATGCGTTTTCATAGCAAAATACATGTTAACATGGTAACCAATTAGAGAATTTGAAGTCCACTAATGCAGTCTATTTACAGTGTTATTTCTATGTAAAACGACTTGTAAAGTTATACTTTATTAGTTTTATGTGATATAATTCATTTTGCTTCTAAAATAACATTTGTTCAACTAAAGGATACTGCCATGTGTTCATTATGCCAATGCATATTCACAGCTCAATTAAGGTTATTACTCCATCTTGTTACTCACATTAATAAGCCAATCATGAAAATCTATTGAGCCTGGGTTCAAACCTATAGGGCTACATGTTTATAATTACTACATGTTTATAATTACTACATATTGGTATGCTACCATCCTAGCAGGCCAGGAAGGTGTTTTGAGTATCCTGACCTATCACAGAGGGCAGCACTTGGGTGGGTGGAGTCATCAGAAGGTGTGACCAATGACAACATTTGCATGCTGGGTGACATTCTGTTCTCTGCCTATCTGGTGAGTCCTGCTTCAACATCTGTAATCTTATCTCAATCAATGTCACAGGACTTTCAGGACAATTTGTATGAGGTCAAATAAAGTCAAATAACAATGCCAGCAGTGAGGTTTTTATATGTAAAAAATGTGTGGGGCACAAACCATTTCAAAATATAGGATACTTACCAGTAAAGCTACAAAACTCCCTCTTGCTACTGATGTGTTTATTTAACACATCAACTAACAGCATGGCTCCACAAAACACCTAACACTTAACGACAGAGCGGCTTGCTTCTACCAGGTGTTACACATACTGGAGAGAGAGAGAGACCTTCTTGTGTAATTGCTCTCCCTTTCTCTCTCACACATGTAAAACTACCACTGTCACATTTACAAACCTAAATTAGGAATGCAACCAAGCTCAGAAAATGTTTGCCTATAGGGCCATACGCGAACAGCAATGAGCTCAACACCACTGAAGGCCACAACCAAGTGGAAAGACAACTTTTTAGGGATACAGATCCATTCTATGACAACAACCTTAATAGATAAGCATGGACACACTGACACTCGTCACCATCTATATCAATCGATCCAGCACAAAAATATGACCAATGCACGGACCAACACCACAAAGGCAGGATGATAAAATATGCTTTCACTCACCAAGGCTGAGGGCTCACTTGAAGAGAAAGGTGGCACGGGGGTTCTTCCTCTGGGCAAACATTTCGATGACTTTGGGAATTAAGTCATGTAGCTGCTGAATCAGCTGGCTTTCGTTGGACAACAATGCATTGAGTCGCGGCTGTCACATGGTATTGCGAGTGAAGGTTTTTACCCTCTTCAAGGTGGAAAAGTTATTCTCTGACTCCACCTGGGAGATGACTATGTCGCATGCCTCCTAAGGAAGAAAAAATATTCCAGCAGCTGCACAAAGGCTTGGTCCCGGAGTTTTTTTGACAGGCCATATGCCTCACTTATGGTGGCCTCATCCCATCCTGGTTGTGAGCGTATGTCCTCCATACACAGGAGCAGCGTAGCGCTGTTTTCCCAAACTGTATTGACAGTTCTACTTTTAAAGTTCCACCGTACAGCGGGTGGCCTTGGAATGCGTCTCTGTGTTGCCTCAGCCAGTGCCACAACACGTTTTAGAGCACCAGAGAAAAAGGTGTCAAAAGCAGTTAAATCTGCTCATTCTTGCTGAACAAAGTTGCTGCAAGCTCAGGTTCAGCTGGTGAGCATAGCAGTGAACAAACTGGGCATGTGGGCATGTCTCTTTCATTAGCTTCGGTAACCCTTGGACATTTCCACTCATTACAGCCGCACCATCATAAGTCTGAGCGATCAGCTTTTCTCCCAGCTTCAGTGGTTCCAGCCCACCCTTGATGCTATTAGAGAGGCCAAGTCCAGTTTTATCTTTGACAATCACAAACTCCAAAAACCTCTCGGTCTCTGTATTGTCAGGCAACATGTATCGCAACACAACCACCATTTGTGATTTACAGGAGACATCAGTTGTCTCATCTGCCTGTATGGCAACAAATGATGTCTCGTCCACTTGCTTGGCTATCTCTTCCCTGTACACTTCATACATACAGTCTGACAGTTCGTTTTGTACAGTGCAACATGACCCTTGGAAGATGGGCTGAGCGTCATAGTGCCTCTGAAGTCTCGAATCGCCCTCACACATAGTCTCGAAAATGCATCTGAATATTCCAGGATTCAGGAGTCCACCGACTCGTCGTGCCCCTGCAGTGCAGTTTCACATTTTCCACACAGTTTAATACATGTTATGATCCAACTGAGAACGTACCTGTTTTCCTCCACCTGTTTGTTATGCTGCTCAATGGAGCGCCTGTATGCACTGTCAACTTGGGCTGTGACATTTACCTTTCCAAGTAAGCCCAATTTCACAGCATTGTCCAGATGACTCCCGCTGCTCTCATGTTATGCAATCCTCTCAGAAAGATGTTTCAAATCTTTGTAACCCGTCCTCGACCAAGTCCCATCTCCAACAAATAGCAGACATGGAAAACAGAAGAGTGCCTTCTTTTGTATTCTAACCGTTAGCTACTTTTTCTTCAAAAACCACTCCACGTTAAACCTGCGGTTACTTTTACCAGCAGTTTAAGAATGACAATATCCGTGGCTGATGGGCACCAAGTCACTTTACTTCAAGTTTCTCTTCAAAAATGAAGAGTTTCAAACCGGTGCTCGAGTATTAAATCCACTTTATTCATTTTCTCAAGTTATCTTGCGTTTGTGAAGCTAACAAGCTAGCTAAGACAATCTACCCTCACTTGACGACTAATGTTGGCGTCAGACAGACAGCCAATCAGGTCTGAAATACGAAATGACACTGTAGTGGGGCTACCAGCTGTCAGCCCCACTTGACATCAAATTTGTGTGTTCTACATTGATCACACTAAAATTCTGAGCATGCGTATTAATATTTTCACACGTACAATGTACATTGCCTTGTGAGAAAGGGGCTGGCCCCACATTCACGCTTAGCCTATTGCCTACTACTGTGAACTCGAATTGGCCGAACGCAGTCTGAAGCAGCAAGGGAGTGACTAATGAACATGAAATAAAATCCTAACACAAATGATAGGCAATTTAGGAAGATGCTATATTCATAGATAATAAATAATAGGAAGTAAGAATTAAACCTCTACATGGAAATTATGTAAATTACATGGTTAAAAATCTAAAACGAATTGCTTGACTTACGATGGTGCGTCATTGACCAGATGCACAGCTGTAAATAATTTGCCAAAAATATCAAAAAATTGCTTCAAAGATTTAGTTTTAGATTCTTAACCCATTATAACCCACAACCCCACCGCCATCCCATTCACACACACTGACATGGCTTTCTTTGTCTATATACACATGAGCCGTATAGACGCCAGTTACAGACATTTTGCCACACCTTTCAACTATTGTTTGATTAATAGACTTTAGTCACGGTTTCTTGATTGTAGTTTAAGTTGATTGACGTGATGTCTCATTGGCCTGTTTGAGAAATGGAGTTAATGATGATTGAATGATGATGCCATTAATTAGGTTTGATTCACACAAACCAGCTAATGCTAAACAAAGGAAACTTAATGAAAGGAATTAATTTCTTTAAGGAAAGAAGGTGTTTCTCTGGAGCGTCTTCCATAGAGACCAGCTCCTCCTGTCACACCTGGCAACTTCGCGTGCTCTATATCAGGTTTCAGGTAGCAACAATTCACCACAAGGGACAGTTTTGACCAACTCTTTATAATATTACATTTTCAACAATCCACATAGTCCAGCTGTTCACCTGAAGCAGTAGTTGAAGCAGCATTTGAAGCACTAGTTGAAGCACTAGTTGAAGCAGTAGTTGAAGCAGCAGTTGAAGCAACAGTTTACGCAGTAGTTGAAGCACTAGTTGAAGCAGTAGTTGAAACGGTAGCAGCCTTTACACTGGCTGATCAATTCAGATCTTTTTCAAACAGATTGATCTCCTGACCCGATCTCTAAAGACACTTGCAGATCAGATCTTTTCACATCAGGACTCTTTCAGAGCTGGTCTTAATGGGTCGAAAGATTCACAGTCCACCTGTGAATGAAAGATTGTAACTGAGCCGAGTGTATTTACTAAAGTAACACTGCAATTCCAGGTGGATCGTCCTGCTTGACATCTCTGGACAGAGAGCCGATGCTGTAAGTAACATTTCTATTTCTGTAAGTTACAGTTTTGGGGCATTTTGGGGCTTTCATGGGATAGAGACAGGGAGGACAGATAGAAGAGAGTGTTTTGCTGAAGGAGCATTGGGACAGACTTGAACCCAGGGATACATGTTCACCTGAGACAGCACCTTTTAGCGCCGGGCCAAACTGAGACAGAGAGAGATTTTTTTTACTCCTGTTTATAGCTGTCTCAGGTTGCAGACGTACAGATGCAGACTCTGTCAAATAAAAGCATATAAGCATAATTTGATTAAATGTCCTCTGACCGTGCATCTCTCTCCTTAATACTTTCACCACATCTAAACACAGGAGCTTAATTCTAGGGATATCTGGCATATCTTGAAAGGTCAGTGGTTCGAGCCCTGGGTGGGGCGATTGGATCCAGTCCACTGCTCTTCTGGAACCCTCTCTTCAGGGGATTGCTAGGCAGGCAGTTACAAAATCTCATTAGAAAGAGCTAGTAGGGTAAATTCCAGGAGTATCCAAATATTTAGGAAGACTACAAAAACATTGCTCTCTGTTTGTGCAACTGACTTTAAACACGAGCCATGGACAGGACACAGACAGTTGATAAAAATTGATTACAGGCAGTGAAATACCTTCGTCACATACGCTTTCCTGGTGTTCTAGGATGAATGGCCTTTGACCCATGACCTTGACCGCTTTTTTACCTCAACAACCACTGCTGTTGATGTTACAGTTGAATATAGTCAAAGCGCAAATTCCATTTCATCTTCAAAGACTTCTGCCTTCCATGTAGAGGTTCACAGTTCACTTTAGCAATGGGCCCCAATTCAAAGTCTATAGTGAAGAAGGGGTAGGTGCTTCCAGGTGTCTCTGTGGTCTGCGTCATTACAACCCGGGGTTCTTATATCCTGGCCACGGCAATCTGTGTCTGGGAGTCCCACTAAGGTCGGTGCCAATAGACAGGGCTGCCTTGCCACATCGAGCCTAGCTAACCCTTTTCGGTGGGCTGTTTGCCTGTATGCTACACTGCGGGCCTCATCATTGTAACACTTCTGGCAGCTTCAATGGATGCTAAATTTATAACTTCAAAAATACACCCAACCCACTGCACACAGATACACACACACACACGCACACAAACAGTCAACCAGACACACACACACACACACACCCACACACACGTTAACAGATTCAGACTTCTATACAGTTCTTGGCTTTTCCTTCGTTCCTTCTTGGCTGTACTGTAAACAGTAGGTCTCAACAGGACTTCAAGTAATTTATGGCAATACATGTCATAATAATACAACGTCACCAACTGGGTTAGTTAATGCAGACGCGGCTGTCTTGCCACGTTCACCTGAATGCTAAACTGCGGGTGTTAGACGAAGGAGCATTCTTCTCCGAAGCGTTTTGGTTCCGCACTGCTTCGTGGTTAAATGACCAATGCAATTCAAAGGATAATGACGGCAGTTTAGATGATAGTGTAAGTGTTGTGTTATGCCCGTTTTGATTCAGGAAATCATTCAGATCCACAGCGGAACGGCAGTCCTAGGAACCGGCCTGCGAGTCGTCACTGTTCAGGGGTCACGTAGGTCACCGACTGGCCACACCACATTGGTCGATTTGTCTGAGTGATGTTTTCCTCTTCCAGGGAGAGACGCTGCGCCCGTGTCTTGGCAGAGACTGCTCCGTGTGCGACTGTCTACCAGCCAAGGGTGCCCGGGTATGACCTGTCAACTCTCACCTCACTGGCCTGAGGTCAACCGCGTTTTCCCTTAAGGAAGCACAGTCCTTCTAGTCATCATCTGTGCGTTATTAAGTTAGGACATTTGTATTGGAATTGGCCTGGTTTACTTTTGGCAAAAACAATGGATTTGAAATTAATTTGACCTCAGACCTCACAGTCTCAGTTTCAACCAGAACCCCAAACTCAGGGAATCCCAAAGTCTCAATATGGTTCAACCAGGACCTCAAAGCTCAGTGAACCCCACAGTCCTGAGCGATAATACAGTGACATCCCTCTTACTACCTTGAATCCATCACACAGTAGTAACAATAACTGAATGCTGTAGTAATACTTTGCCTAGGCTTATGTGCTAATGTGATAGTGACAGTGAACTTTTTGGGGTGGTTTGCATGCAGTTTGTAACCCTAAACCTGACCCTCTCTGTTCCTCTGTAGGGGGCACCTGGAAGGCTGGGAAATGAGGGGAAACAGGGCCAGAATGGCCCCATGGGCATCACAGGGCCTCAAGGGGCCAAGGGCAGAAGGGGAGACCAGGGGCCAACTGGCCCAGATGGATTGAAAGGGGTTCGGGTAAGTGTGTGACTTTGTGGGTGTCAATTTGTGTCTGGGTGCTCATTTGGTTGGTTGGGTATGTTTGTGTGTTACTCTGTTTATGCTAATGCATGTGTGTGTTATGGCACGTGTGAGTGTGTATATGTTTGGTGTCTCTTATTGTTTCAGTAGTTATCTGCTATGTCCTTGGCTCTGCCAGTATTTACTGGCTGAATGAAAGAGACAGGCAGTCAGAGAGAGAGAGAGAGAGAGAGAGAGAGACAGGATGTGAGAGGTTGAGTGAGAAAGACAGGCAGTCAGAGGCTTAGTGAGAGAGACAGGCAGTCAGAGGCTTTGAGAGAGAGAGACAGGCAGTGAGAGGCTGAGTGAGAGAGACAGGCAGTCAGAGGCTGAGAGAGAGAGACAAGCAGTGAGAGGCTATGAGAGAGAGACAGGCATTCAGATGCTGTGAGAGAGAGCCAGGCAGGCAGTCAGAAGTTTAGTGAGAGAGACAGGCAGACAGAGGCTGAAAGAGAGAGACAGGCAGTCAGAGGGTGAGAGAGAGACAGGCAGTGAGGGGATGAGAGAGAGAGACAGGCAGTCAGAGGGTGAGAGAGAGAGACAGGCAGTCAGAGGGGGAGAGAGAGAGACAGGCAGTGAGATGCTGAGAGAGAGAGACAGGCAGTCAGAGGCTGAGAGAGAGAGACAGGCAGTCAGAGGCTGAGAGAGAGAGACAGGCAGTCAGAGGCTGAGAGAGAGAGACAGACAGTCAGAGGCTGAGAGAGAGATAGGCAGTGAGAGGCTGAGAGAGAGAGACAGGCAGTGAGAGGCTGAGAGAGACAAGCAGTCAGAGGCTGAGAGAGAGAGACAGGCAGTGAGAGGATGAGAGAGACAGGCAGTGAGGGAACGAGGGTCCTTTAACTTTCATTATCTGTACAGGCTCTAATAGCACCTTGTTTTTGTTTTACAGGGTGAGACTGGTCATCCTGGATTTTTGGGCATCAACGGACTCAACGTGAGTAAATCCCGAAGGCCACACACACACACACATCCATTAGGAATGCAAGTGTCAGACATTCAGCTATGTTGTTTAGCGTGACATGCCATTCCAAAATGGCTGCTTTGGCTACTGCTTGTATAAAGTTAAAACAGACTCTTTGCTTTTTTCAGTCTTCTTAGGGTAGCAGTTGAAATAATTGGACACATCTCTGAAATAAGATACATTTCCCCAGCCTTATATCACCTTTATGAATAGGGCCGTTCTGAAATGAGTCAAAGGAAGAGAAATGACTGATTAATGTATGACTAGGAGAGGGAGGGAATGAGCTTTGACCATTTCACCATTATTGGAATATCCTCCCCTCTAGTGGTGATATGCATGAAGTACAACATGTTAAAAGAACAAATGATCTAGAAAGCTCATCTAAAAAACATAATAAATCCAGAAAACGACTGCAGGTCTATAAAATATATATTGAAACTAACCTGGTATAACAATGTTCGGTCTTCCAAAGAACGTATTTTATCCTTTAACAGTTTTATTGTTCAATCTTCAGTCAGACAATCTTGTCCATTTCTATGAGTTGCACTTCATGTAAGTGATCCTCAAAGATCTTCAACCTCCAGGTCCGCTTGGTGAGGTAAATTTGACGGTGTAATTCCAGTGTGTTCTTGGTGCAGGCAGTCTATGTTCATTTGATATGGTGTCACACGACAGGTTAATGACGCTGCAACTACAGGGAATCTGTTGTAACTACTTAATATTAATTGCAGGGATTGTTTGATAATTTTTTATAGAGTGGAAATGACACAATTTAGAAGCCTTTTAAACTTTAAATATACTGCTTGTTTGCATCTCCTGTTGTGCAGAATTATAAATACAACAACCGGGATGTTCGAATCACAACACGGCGTTCGTATGTGTTTACTGAGTGAGCGTTGTTTTTGGGTTGTTTCAGGGTCACCCCGGGGTGGTGGGGCCTCCCGGCCTGCCGGGTCCGGACGGTTGTCCTGGAAACAGGGGTCCAACGGGGAGACACGGGTTTAATGGCACGAACGGGTTCCCAGGACCCAAGGTGAGAGCCTTCTAACCAGGCCCGGAGTCGATCCAATTGCACTGAAATGCCAATTCCCATTCGATCCTATGCTTCTAAATAAGGTACATTTAGATTTCAATCAAACAATCAAATTTGTTTTATAAATACCATTTTACATCAGCAGTGGTCACAAAGTGCCTTTACAAAACACCCAGTCTAAAACCGCTAAGAGCAAGCATCAATAGGGTTGATTCACATTGGCTCTGAAAAACTCCCTAATAGGGTTGAAACTTAGGAAGAAACCTAAAGAGGAACCACACTCTGAAGGGTGGCCAGTTCTCCTCTGGCGGTGTCAGGTGAAGGTTTTATGAGTACAAATTATAATAATTAAGAAATGCATTAATATGGAAATGAAATTGTCCCCAGTCCTGCTCCTAGTAATTGTACTTTCTGTGTGTAAATAAGGATTTGTTTTCATTATATTATTTACCAATAAACATTAAATATAATTAACCAATAAGGCATGAGAGGGTGTGGCCAATATATGCACAACACTACATGCAAAGTCTGGATACAGCCCTTAGCCACTGTATACTAGCAATGTACCACAAACCTCTGTGATTACTTTTGACAGTTATAAAGTGGTCACCCCAGTCCACAAAGAGTGAAAAGTGGTACCACTTTTTTTCAGCCAATCATAATGAAGTTTTGAAATCACCAAGCATATAACACCATACAGCTTATACTTCAGTGATATATTTGAATGTAAAGTTAGCTAGCATGTGTAGCTAGCTAGCATTCTGGCGGTGTCATACACTCCTTGTGGATTGCAGTGACAGGTGAGGATGATGATCAGCATAACCGACAGTCTTCACTTTCCTTCAGGGCTTTCCCGGACCCAAAGGAATCAAAGGGGATCCTTTCTACAGTGTGTCTGTCCCAGGCCTTCCTGTGAGTTAGCTTTGATATGTGTGTCTTTACCAGGCCTTCCTGTGAGTTTGCTTTGATGTGTTTGTCTCAGGCCTTCCTGTGCGTTAACTTTGATGTGTGTGTGTTTTTACCATACCTTCTTGTGAGTTAGCTTTGGTGTGTGCGTATGTCTCAGACCTTCCTGTTAGTTAGCTTTGATGTTTGTTTCTTTACCAGGCCTTCCTGTAAGTTAGCTTTGATGTATGTGTCTTTACCATACCTTTGGTGTGTGTTTGTATATAAACACTTTATAATAACAGTCTGGATATGGGCTTTATGTACGTGACAGGGTGACCCTGGAGCGGATGGATCTCCTGGGTTACCGGTAAGTGTTTATCACTCATGACTGTCCCTTTCTAGTGATGTAACACAGATTCATTAATAATTCATTAGTTTTACAACAAAGAACTTGGACACAAGTAAACGAAAGAATGACAGATCAGTAAAATAGTTTGAGCGTCAAGATTACTCCGTGTCACAGAGTGAAAGGGAGAGAAAGATAGGGGCTGAGCGAAGTGGCGTGCTTTTCATGTGGGCTGATGGGTTTTTAAAGGCAGATGAGATTACAAAAGCAAGAGAAAATAAATCAAATCAAGGTGGATTAGAAAGTGTGTGTGAATTTCTAAACTTGCAGTGGTGGGTGAGCATAATTCTTCTCCAATCACCTGGTTGTATGTCAAAATGTGCGTGTCATTTTGAGTTAAATGTAGATTCTAGAGGTGACATGAACGCTGTCATATTTTCCCTTCAGGGTTCTGCTGGGCCAAAGGGACAGAGAGGCCCCACTGGGCCGGACGGATTTAATGTAAGAAAACAGACTTTTCCCCCCGAAGGCGTGGCCGTTGAACACAGAGGCTTCTGGGATGTGATACATACATGCCGGTGGTTTCTATGACTTGGAGGGTGTCAGTACTGGGAGGGTGTCAGTACTGGGAGGGTGTCAGTACTGGGAATGTATTCTGGTGGGATACTGCAGCCCAGCGATAGAATGACATGTTAAGAATGCAGAACAGCAGGACTGAAGGAAAATATATTTTATCTAAAGTTTTTATTTGCAGAACCTACTGGTAGGGTGTATATTGTGTAGGAATCCGCAGACACATTTTTTCACATTCAAATGGGAACATTTATCGAATTGTTCTCGGCAACCGCTAAGAAGAACATAGGGAGAAACACCAGTATGTGCGTTAAGACATTTCTCTCTGTCACCCAGGGCCGAGATGGTGAACCCGGAGCCAGAGGGGAACCAGTAAGTAAATCTTTTACAAAGCCCTTTTTACATCAGAAGTTGTCACTAAGTGAATAAATATCCCATCCCTCCCCACCCACATTAACGACTGTGTTGGTGTTTCCAGGGTGACGCTGGCAGGTCACTGCCGGGCATTAAAGGTGACGAGGTAACTGAGCCAGTGAGAATGTGTTTACACACACGATGTTTACACCCTGTGTTTACACACACAATGCTTACACACCATTATTACACGCACAATGTTTACACAAAATGTTTAGCCACACACGATGTTTACACACACAATGTTTAAACACACAATGTTTACACAGTGTTTAGTAACAAAACGGTTACAGACACTGTGTTTCACACACACTGTTTAAACACACAGTGTTTACACACCAAGTTTACACACACAATATCTACAGTTTTTCCACACACAAAGTTTACTAACACAGTGTTTGCACACAGTGTTTACACACCAAGTTTACACACACAATATCTACACAGTTTTTCCACACACAAAGTTTACTAACACAGTGTTTGCACACAGTGTTTCACACACTATGTTTACACACAAAGTGCGCTAGGTGTCATCATCAGCTCTTCCTCCTCTTCTTCCTCCCACGCACCTCCCTTCTCAGGGGGAGCCGGGCCAGCCGGGCCCTCCAGGGCTTGAGGAAATCATCGAGCCTCCAGACTTATTCTATCTGAAAGGGTTTAAGGTGAGTTACTTTTCTCACAGCATTATTAGAATAGCAGTCTGGACTACGCTACTGAAAGCTCTAACAATAGTCTTTAACTCTCAATAGCAAACAGAACTTCTACTTTTATGTTCGTGGTATTTTTAATCAACGTCTATGTTTGAATCCCAAAATCTAGTTTAGCAAATTTGACTGGAATTTGTTTTTATAGTCCAAAGATGTGAATGATTTAAACCATAATTGATTTTAACCAAAGTTGCTCTACCTTTTTACTTGTCAAAGGGGGATAAAGGTATTTCAGGACTATGTGGACCCAGAGGCATATCTGTAAGTGTGTGTGTGTGCGTGTGTGCGCGTGCGCACGTGCAGCTTTTACTGTCCTGGTGGTGACACCTAGCCCCCTAAAACACGATTTGACCTCTAAATTACAGGGAGCAGGATCCTACGAAGGACTTAAAGGAGAAAAGGGCCTCGTTGGCTTCCAAGGCCCGCAGGTAAGAAAGAGGTCATGAAGGTCCGCAGGTAAGAAAGAGGTCATGAAGGTCCGCAGGTAAGAAAGAGGTCATGAAGGTGTCCTCCTTTTAATTAGAGTCCACCCACTGGTATCTGTAGTCCGTTTGACTTGATTTGGAGTAAGAAAAAATAAATAAATCCTGTCTACACCTGTTGTTAACGACGCATGTGACAGTAACATCTGATTTGATTGGATTCTCTTTCAGGGTCTCCCTGGAGTTTCCGGCCAACCTGGATTGACGGGAGCACAGGTGTGCCTTGTAGGCTCTTGGTATTAAACAGAACAGTGTTGTGAAGATGTAAACCTGGGACCTTAATCTGAAAGGGAAATAAGCGGTGCATCGTGCCACTTAGTGGGAGTTATAATATATCACATTATTATAAGTTCAGTCAGGATACACCCCTAATCCATTATATTGGTGTTGGGTGTCGGACAGCTCCATATAAAGCATGTCACAGTTGAGTTTAGTTGCAGTACATTTTCAGAAGTGTATTTTTTTGTCGCAGTATATTTTCATAAATCTCCCATTTTTCATAGTTGAAATGCTAAAATATATTATGTTAAGGCCTTACTGTGGTTTGGTGATTGGTTATTGAAAAAGAGAGATAGTTTGGGATGAGGATGTTGGATGTGGTTTGCTGTAGTCCCCACACTGCGGCTGTAGTCATTTAGCAGACGCTCTGTTTAGAGTTAGAGCGTGTATTATCTTTGGG
This sequence comes from Esox lucius, assembly GCF_011004845.1. Taxonomy (NCBI): domain Eukaryota; kingdom Metazoa; phylum Chordata; class Actinopteri; order Esociformes; family Esocidae; genus Esox; species Esox lucius. The sequence continues at coordinate 30,559,439 of NC_047571.1, forward strand.
GTTAGAGCATTTATTACCATTGGGGTTAGAGCATGTATTATCTTTGGGGTTAGAGCGTGTATTATCTTTGGGGTTAGAGCGTGTATTATCGTTGGGGTTAGAGCGTGTATTATCGTTGGGGTTAGAGCGTGCATTATCTTTGGGGTTAGATTGTGTATTATCGTTGGGGTTAGAGCGTGTATTATCGTTGGGGTTAGAGCGTGTATTATCGTTGGGGTTAGAGCGTGTATTATCGTTGGGGTTAGAGCGTGTATTATCTTTGGGGTTAGAGCGTTTATTATCGTTGGGGTTAGAGCGTGTATTATCGTTGGGGTTAGAGCGTGTATTATCTTTGGGGTTAGATTGTGTATTATCTTTGGGGTTAGAGCGTGTATTATCTTTGGGGTTAGAGCGTTTATTACCATTGGGGTTAGAGCGTGTATTATCTTTGGGGTTAGAGCATGTATTATCTTTGGGGTTAGAGTATGTATTATCTTTGGGGTTAGAGCATGTATTATCTTTGGGGTTAGAGTATGTATTATCTTTGGGGTTAGAGCATGTATTATCTTTGGGGTTAGCGAGTGTATTATCTTTCAGTTAGTTCAGTGATACCATGGAGACTCTTAAATTCCTCATTCTAATTCCTAATTCTGCGAGTGGCACCATCACATATTACTGCCGTAGTAAGTACTTTTTTTAATTCAGAATGTTTACAAAGGGCAGTGCTGGTTGGAAATGACAGTCCCAAGGTTGAGTTCTAAATTGCATAATCCCAATTTGGTTCTTGCTTTCCTGCCATTCAGGGCAATCCTGGAGACTGGGGACTTCCTGGTCTGATTGGCCACTTGGGACCGAAGGTGAGCTGGACTTAAAACCACAGGCTCTCTCCATTATCACCAAATTCCCTCAAATGAATCAATCAATATTCATACAAAACAGAGAACAGCCGCAGATTGTTTTTAAAATCCTGCTACTACAATTTCAGTTAAGCTTTTCGAAATGGAAATGCCCAGGAAGTGTTTCTAAATTATGTAACCTGTCCAGAAAAAATCTCCCAGGCCTACTTATGAGTGCTATTATCCTATGTTGACCCCCAGACCAATATTAATTAATGTATTATTACCGTTAAGTCAATACTTGTACATCTATTACCACAGGGTTTCCAAGGAGACAAAGGGATCAGAGGACCAGACAGGGAAATATCTTCAAATGACACCGGTAACACAGCCTTTCAGTCATACAGGACATCATGTTACAATATGAAAACAACGTGTTAGAATGGACACCTACACAGGTCGGTTCTGTGCTTTCTTTTGTCTCTTTATCATTACCAGTCGGATGATCCACTGTGTTGCAGGTTACCGTGGTGATCCCGGATCCCCGGGTCTAAGAGGGCCCCCAGGGGACATTGGAGAGATGGGGGTCCCTGGATTCCCTGGTCCACCAGGGGTGGTGCTTTTCCCAGGTCTACATTTCACCTCCTTCATGTGTCCTCAGCCAGGGTTGCTATAGTAATGCTGACATTATGGTCTGGCCTGTCCTACTACAGTAATACTGATGTTATGGTCTGACTTGTCCTACTACAGTAGTACTGATTTTATGGTCTGACCTGTCCTACTACAGTAATACTGATGTTGTGGTCTGACCTGTCCTACTACAGTAATACTGATGTTATGGTCTCACCTGTCCTACTACAGTAATACTGATGTTATGGTCTGACTTGTCCTACTACAGTAATACTGATGTTATGGTCTGACTTGTCCTACTACAGTAATACTGATGTTGTGGTCTGACCTGTCCTACTACAGTAATACTGATGTTGTGGTCTGGCCTGTCCTACTACAGTAATACTGATGTTGTGGTCTGACCTGTCCTACTACAGTAATACTGATGTTGTGGTCTCACCTGTCCTACTACAGTAATACTGATGTTATGGTCTGACCTGTCCTACTACAGTAATACTGATGTTATGGTCTGACTTGTCCTACTACAGTAATACTGATGTTGTGGTCTCACCTGTCCTACTACAGTAATACTGATGTTATGGTCTGACTTGTCCTACTACAGTAGTACTGATTTTATGGTCTGACCTGTCCTACTACAGTAATACTGATGTTGTGGTCTGACCTGTCCTACTACAGTAATACTGATGTTATGGTCTCACCTGTCCTACTACAGTAATACTGATGTTATGGTCTGACTTGTCCTACTACAGTAATACTGATGTTATGGTCTGACTTGTCCTACTACAGTAATACTGATGTTGTGGTCTGACCTGTCCTACTACAGTAATACTGATGTTGTGGTCTGGCCTGTCCTACTACAGTAATACTGATGTTGTGGTCTGACCTGTCCTACTACAGTAATACTGATGTTGTGGTCTCACCTGTCCTACTACAGTAATACTGATGTTATGGTCTGACCTGTCCTACTACAGTAATACTGATGTTATGGTCTGACTTGTCCTACTACAGTAATACTGATGTTGTGGTCTCACCTGTCCTACTACAGTAATACTGATGTTATGGTCTGACTTGTCCTACTACAGTAGTACTGATTTTATGGTTTGACCTGTCCTACTATAGTAATACTGATGTTATGGTCTGACCTGTCCTACTATAGTAATACTGATGTTATGGTCTGACCAGTCCTACTACAGTAGTACTGATTTTATGGTCTGACCTGTCCTACTACAGTAATACTGATGTTATGGTCTGACCTGTCCTACTATAGTAATACTGATGTTATGGTCTGACCTGTCCTACTATAGTAATATTAATGTTATGGTCTGACCTGTCCTACTATAGTAATATTAATGTTATGGTCTGACCTGTCCTACTATAGTAATATTAATGTTATGGTCTGACCTGTCCTACTATAGTAATATTAATGTTATGGTCAGACCTGTCCTACTACAGTAATACTAATGTTATGGTCTGACCTGTCCTACTATAGTAATACTAATGTTATGGTCAGACCTGTCCTACTACAGTAATACTAATGTTATGGTCAGACCTGTCCTACTACAGTAATACTAATGTTATGGTCTGACCTGTCCTACTACAGTAATACTAATGTTATGGTCAGACCTGTCCTACTATAGTAATACTAATGTTATGGTCTGACCTGTCCTACTATAGTAATACTAATGTTATGGTCAGACCTGATGTAATCCCCTCAGGTGACCCTTCATCTCTTTTTGTTGTCCAGGTCGCCCAGCACAGCCGGGTACCCCGGGTCTCCCTGGTCCTAAGGGCCTTAAAGGGGAGCCAGGCCGATACCTTTCTCTGGTACCTATACCAGGACAACCAGGGGAAAGAGGGCTTCCCGGGTCAAAGGGGTACAGAGGTCTTCCTGGCCCTCCAGGTATAACCAAACAATATCAGTCTCACTTCGCTTTTATTCCTAGAGGAATAAAACATGATTTATAAATGCCTGAAAGGACGTTCTGCGGTCAGACTTTTGTTTCAGAGAACGCTTGTGAGTTCCCCCGTTAGTGCAGATATATTTTCATGCCTGTGTAACTGGTTTCATTCACTTCAGTAATTGAAATGATATACATTTTAAACAAAAACGATGGAATTTCTAGCGTAAAAGTGGGGTATTGTGTGAAGTGTTACTGAAGTGGTGTCCTTTCCTTTGCGGTGCACACTCTCCATTGGCCTGACAACATCGTCACATATCAACTGCATTTACTCATCTCCCAGGAAGTGAGCTTTGTGTCATTGTTTGTTAAGCTGTCAACGTCTTTCAAATACTGTCAGGCCTGCTTACCAAATGGCACCCTAATCCCTATATTGCTCTTGACCTCGGCCCCACGAGTTGGGGTTAGTCCGCGGCTTGGGGTTAGTCCACGGGTTGGGGTTAGTCCACAGCTTGGGGTTAGTCCACGGCTTGGGGTTAGTCCACGGCTTGGGGTTAGTCTGTGGCTTGGGGTTAGTCCACGGCTTGGGGTTAGTCCGCGGCTTGGTGTTAGTCCGCGGCTTGGGGTTAGTCCACGGCTTGGGGTTAGTCCGGGGCTTGGGGTAAGTCCACGTCTTGGGGTTAGTCCGGGGCTTGGGTTTAGTCCACAGCTTGGGGTTAGTCCACGGCTTGGGGTTAGTCCGCGGCTTGGGGTTAGTCCGGGGCTTGGGGTTAGTCCACGGCTTGGGGTTAGTCCACGGCTTGGGGTTAGTCCACAGCTTGGGGTTAGTCCGGGGCTTGGGGTTAGTCCGCGGCTTGGGGTTAGTCCGCGACTTGGGGTTAGTCCACGGCTTGGGGTTAGTCCACGGCTTGGTGTTAGTCCACGTCATGGGGTTAGTCCGCGGCTTGGGCTTAGTCCACAATGTATGGTGCCAGTTGGGATTCAAGCTATGGGCTGACGGACTTCCTAAAGCCTTCATTACTGCCTCGGCTAATGATCATCAAAGTTACACTGTTTCAGTTAGACTTTTTTTGGGGGAGGGGGGTCATTTCCCGTAGTAATTGACTGTGTCCCCGGGGAGCCGGGGGAGCTCGGAGAGAAAGGTGATCAGGGATATCCTGGATTAAAGGGATACCATGGAGTAAAAGGTCAGTGACCTGCTGATTGTGTGTATTTCTCATGTGTGCACTTGTTACTTTCATTGTGTGATTGTGTGTCTGTGTGTCACATCACTGCTGGTCTCCACAAACACAATACAACCTGACTGTTTTGTCCCTGCAGTTTTTTGTAGCTGATTTGGTCCACACAGGGATAAAGGTGATTTTCAGCTTAGGTTTAGGGTAAAACATGCATTTGGGTTTAGTGTTGGATCGGGTTAGTTTTAGTCTTACGGGTTGGGTTTAGGTTTAGGCGTGCAGGTTTATCCTCTAACTGTAAACTGGTCTTGATAACATGTAGATTAAACTACTATGGTTAGTGTGAGGATTAAGATTAGAGATATGATCAACTATTTTTGGGCAGCATAAAGATAGCAAAACAAACATGTCTGCGTGTGTATGTTTTACTGAACTTCTGGGGACTAAAAGCCTCCACTCATGTGTGTGTCTGTTTGTGTGTGTGTGTGTGTATGCCTCTGTGTGTGTGTGTGTGTATGTCTGTTTATGTGTGTGTCTATTTGTGTGTGTGGGTGTGTGTGCCTGTGTGTGTGTGTACTCCAGGCAGCAGCGGTGGGTGTGAGTGTACCCCAGGAATTCCAGGTGGACCCGGCCTACAGGGGCACCCAGGATACGATGGACTGCCAGGACCCAGGGGAGAGACAGGGGACCATGGAGAGACTGGGGACCCTGGCACCCGAGGACCACATGTAAGGAGGACACGTGACCCACAGACCCTTAATTAACCCTGTAACTGTAAAGGTCAAACTTACCGGGCCCTGTAAACATGCTGCATTAATCGGTGTTGTATATTGGTTATGTCTGGTCTTTAGTGTGGACAAGCCTCGATGCGATAGATTAATTAGCAACCTTGTGTTTTTAAAGTTGATTAAATATGGTTAGTTCACTGAGAATACATTCTCATTCACGGCAACGACTTGGTTGCAATCAACTGCCTTGCTCAGGGACAGAACAACAGATGTCTCACCGTGCCGGCTCAGGGATTCGATCTTGCAACCGTCTGCTCTAAACATTGGGCAATCTGCCAATGACAAAAACAACCTGTTCTCTCCATGCAGCGAACTATTATCTCAGTATCACAGTCAGTCCTCCCTGAGTTTGTAGCCTTGAGTGGAACAGTTAATCAGGTTATTTGTCCAGATGGTTCCAGGTCAGAGTGTACTGCAAACAGGGTTCTGCTGTATGTCAATAATTCACATCCTGGCATTTCCCACGTTCTGTGTTTGAAGTTCTGTGTTATTTATATCACATATCCTACAACCATCAAGACTCTTTAAATAACGGGTTGAATGCAAACATCAATACCCCACAACATCTCTCTGGTGTAGTGTGGACTTTAAAGAGAAAGTTGTGAGTGTGTGAATTAATGAGGAACCAACATGCACTGAGCAGGCAGAGACTTGGTTTTGATATTCACAACTGTTGGAGGTGTGAAATGTACGTTCAATTCTGTGGTGTGTGACTGTTTTGTCCTGACATGTCGTCTCTGATGTAGGGCGAACCTGGTCGTCCTGGTTACACAGGGCCAAAGGGCCAGAAGGGGGAGTCCTTGCTGGCCAATTACAAGGGTGAGTGAAAGAGTGTTTTGTGGAAGAACTGACCAGGTGGATTACAGAATGTTCTAGTGTCATTTGTTTTGGTGTGGAAGGTCTCGTTTTGCCCTTTTCCAGTGCCTTGGTTTTAACCAAAAAATGTAATACATTGCCACGGTATTTTATAATCAGATTTCTAACATCCCAACTGCTTCCATTCCATCACATAAACTCCCATACAGAAACCCATTAAAGGCATAAACCACATAACGTTCTTTTATTGGGGGGTTGTACAGGGTCGATTCGATCAGGGGCTTACAGGGAGCCAATAAATTCCATTAAGTCCGTCACTCCAAAGAAAACAGGGTTTTATCTGCTCCTAACATGGCAGAACTTGACAAATAAACCCTTTGAAACCATGAACCCGGAACACCACTTAACTCAGCCGACGCTTTCATGCCAAGGAGCGTTGCCGCTCTGCGGTGGCCGACACGCTGCTGTCTAGCGTGTGTCGCTATCCGATCCCCGTGGAGACGGAAGCGGCAGCCTTGCATCAGACTGGCACCTGCTCAGCCAAGGCGTCCGTGCTTGGTCTGTTGAAGCCGGGCCGGACTGGGATGCTGGCGGTCAAATGACCCTTGACTGTGGCTGCGCACCTTAAAGGGACCCCGCGAACAGCCTTGGTAGTGTGATGCAAGTGTTGACCCATTTCATGACCTTTGGTTTGGCAGGTGAAAAAGGGGACCCAGGCTTGGATGGTCCCGGTGGGCCCACAGGATCTTCCGGTCTGGCAGGACCAGATGGCTTTCCTGGTGCTGTGGGTGACCCAGGATCCCCGGTGGGTCAGGGGTCAGACAGGACGGGATTAATGGGGGGGTGGGGGGGGTGTGGGGGGCGCGCGGGGTCAGTCGACTTTTGCTGAGCAACGAGTAGACTACTAATATTCTGCGTTAATGTTTCAAATGTTCTTTTTCCAAATGGATCCAAGCGCCCATTTGCACCTTCTCGCCGGTCTGTCTATCAGTGTGCAGTGACAGGCTGTCTAATTATACTCGCTGTAGACACCCTGCCTAAACCACGCTGGACTAATACCATTCCGGTCTCGTCCGGTGAGGGAATACCAGGGGAGACAATAATAAAGTTGTGTTATTGTTTAGCGGCAGGATTCTACACAGTGCCTCTTTTAAACGGGCTTTCCTCTCCTGGCTAAAGAGGCATACCTCACACTTACTGCACTCCAACGCTAAGCCCTGAAATCAATAAATGACTAGCTTGGGGTCAAATCCCAAGTGTTAGTCAACTTAAAGTAGGTATAGCTAGCTATAGAGGCTAGTGGTGACCTGGGGGGCGGAGTTCCCTATGTCATGTGATGCCTTGTTATCCATCAGGGTGACAGTTACGGCGGAGCCAGAGGTGAAAAAGGCTACCGGGGACTTCCTGGTCCCCCAGGCCTCCCTGGAAGACCAGGACCCCCAGGCCCTACTGTTCCAGGCCACCAAGGACACGCTGGGCCCCCAGGGGACATGGGGCCCCCAGGTCCACCTGGACACCCTGGGTCACCCGGACCTCCAGGTAGGAGATATGGAGAGTTACAGCCACAACAGATCACATTCAGAACACCATTCCACCATTCCCCTATTTCACTGGGTGTGTTACTGAAGGGAAAGTCCTTTGTTTGACTCATCAGGGGAGATTCTGCGATGTCCCCCCATCCACCCGGGCCGGCCGGGCTTGAAGGGTTCACCGGGCCTCCCAGGTAACCAGCCTGTGTGTGTGGGTGTGTGTGTGCGTGCGTGCGTGAGTGTGTGCGTGCGTGCGCCGATAACCCATTCTGACTGGGCTCCACAGGGATTCCTGGGCCTCCGGGACGACCTGGTTTCCCAGGTACACCGGGTTTCATTGGACCAAAAGGCGTGAGAGGAGATGATGGGACACACAGGGATTTCGGACCCCCCGGTACTGACTCAAGATTAACACCTGATCAGGGACACACAGAGTTTAGTGGATGGCTGGTTGGTAGGCGCGGGTTGGGTTGGTTTTTTCAGTACAAGGGGCTCAGGTAAAATCAAACCAGCGTCTTTATGTAATGGACCTTATGTCCACTTGAGGTCACTGTTACTCTGACAAAACACAGACCAAACACCGACCCAATCCGCCGTAGCACCCAGACTCAACTTGACTGTGGTGATTTCTAGATGCAGTAAACCGATATCTAATCGCCAATGTTTAAGACGTGTCATTGAATCTGACCCATACCTGAAGGGATTGTAGTGTATTAGATTATATACCATTGGCCATGACAAAAAAAATACTGTTGTCGTTTCAATTACACTGGTAATGGTTTCTAATAGCAGATAGGGATCTGTGGTGTTTTGGTGTGCGGCCGGTATTCGGGGGCTAAGGGCTGTTGCACGGAGCCTAAGAGCGACTGGACCAACCATCCGCCCTCCTCTTCAGGCCCCAGAGGACGTGATGGAGATGACGGTGACCCTGGCCTTCCTGGAGTCACACTGGACGGACCGCCGGGTCCCACCGGATCGCCGGGACCTCCAGGCCTCCCGGGACCTCCGGGAGACGCCCTCAATGCCAGACGTGGTGCCCCAGGTTTACCTGGGGTACCTGGGATACCGGGACCTAAGGGAGCCCCTGGTTTTGCAGGACCCGCTGGGCCTCCAGGTGCAGCTAACTACCTGCTAACACACACACATAACAGGGCACACTGTAGTGCAGGGATCTGAGGGACGTAATGGACAACAGGATGTTACATTCTCCCAGCAGACACTGGGGCAGTACCGTGCATTGAACACAATTATTTTACAACAGGCGTACCAGGCCCGCCTGGAGCCGTGGGTTACAAGGGTCCATTGGGAGACCCAGGGGATCCAGGACCGACCGGCATCCCAGGTCCACCTGCCCATGTATGTAGACATAAAGGAGCTCCTGGCCCGCCCGGAACCCCTGGCCCACCTGGACCCAGGGGCCCGCCAGGTGAGCCTCTGGGTGTTTTTGTTTTCTCAGCTTTATTACAATTAATATTATAAAAGCATTTTACTAAAGGACATCACACAATGGGCTGCAAATATAGAAGGGACCTCATCAGATATTTGGACAGTGACACATTTTTATATTTGCCTCTTGACTGTGGAGTTAGAGAGTCAGTTTTAATTTGACAGTGTTTTACTCTCCAAAAATATTTTGGCACAGCTAATGGTTTGTCTATGCCTTGTCAATCTTTTTAAATGATCTGCCTCATGATGGTCAGTTTGACTATTATGACTATTTATCTTTATGCTTTACAGCTGAAGGAAGGGGCCCTATTTAGAATGGGTCATTTACTGGTGCATCTCCTCAGGTCTTTGTGGTGATAAAGGACCACGTGGCCTCGTGGGTCCTCCTGGACACGGACTGCATGGACCCCCAGGGAACCCTGGGCCACCAGGCCCCCCCGGCCCTCCTGGGGCCAAAGGATTCAGTGGGTTGCCAGGTGACCCTGGATTCTCAGGTTTACCAGGAAGCAAAGGTAAACCTTGTCCCATCTGAACAGGTCATGGCAGGTAATGTGAACTCTGTCTTTAGCTGGTGTTTTATTGTGGTGCAGTTTTTCTCAGCATACACCCGGGAAAAACCACTGGTGGCTGAAATTGTGTGATTTTTTCATGATGTCCCCTGACTCCAAATGGGAAACCATTTTAGATTTGATTAAAGAAACTGCACAGCCCTAGTACTAAATTTTGACCACAGAATATATCAGGTGGGTGTTTGTTGGGCACCAAACAGACCTGAATCTGTCAAATGGAAATATATATATTTTTTAATTGTTATTGTCGTTTTTGCAAACATTTTCATCGGTTGCCGTAATCGATCAATGACTGTCTTTATCGTTATGTTATTCTGTACTTTTGATTACTATTCTGACTATCCATTGACAACTACTCCAGATGAGGTTGTTGTCCACAGGGCCGAGTGGATACCCTGGCAGGGACGGTTTAACCGGGCCTTGTTCGCCAGGCCGGCCTGGAAACCCGGGACCACTGGGTAGCCAAGGGAAGAGAGGTTTTAGAGGACGAGACGGTCAGCCAGGAGATCAGGGGGACAAAGGAACTAAAGGTACCTAGTTTTACAGTACATCAACAATACATCTACAGTACATCAACAGTACATCAACAATATATCTACAGTACATCAACAATATATCTACAGTACATCAACAATATATCTACAGTATATATACAGTACATCTACAGTACATCTTCAGCATAGGCACCATCTGTGTGGAGACATTCAGATTTTCATCCTCCCCACAGGGAATACTGCATCCCCCCCATGACTTTACTTTCTCTGAATTGATCTATAGTACATCTACATGATGTACATCTACCAGCAGCTAATCATTGTGGACAGCTTCACAACAGGGAGACATCTCCAGTGTTTTCAGCATAGTTTGTCACATCGGAAAAAGCTGTCCTCCGAGTATACTACGAGTTCTGTTTCTCTGGCCCGTCCCCAGGTCGCAGAGGTCTCCCAGGACCCCCTAGTCTTATAGAAAAACCATGGTTAAAAGGACAGAAGGGTGCCCAAGGACCGCGTGGAGAAGATGGCTTTCTGGGACCTAGAGGTGAGAGAGACAGGAGCCCCCTCTCTGCAGCTCTGACATCACTGCACCAAGGCTTCACCAGCACTTTAACATGGAGATAAAACACAGTAGAGCAGCTCTGATAAAAGGCATAGAAAATTAAGTAGAAATTAAGTAGAAAATTAAGGTAGTGTGATACAAGACTAATTTTCAGGCACTCTAACATAAGGAAAAGTAAAATAAAACCTATTAATTCTTAGCTTGTGTATGGATAAACAGTCTTTTTTCTCTCCAGGTAGCAAGGGTCAAAGAGGACAACCTGGTAGACCAGGGGTGAATGGGTTGGATGGTCCAGATGGACACGAAAAGGGAATCCGAGGACAACCTGGTAGATCAGGCCAACCTGGACCCTATGGAGCCCAAGGACCTGAAGGCCTTAGGGGTGTAGCGGGGTTCTCTGGACCAGTCGGACATCAGGTACCCAATATTTAGAGCACATTCACAGCCCGTTTAAGATGTATTTGAAGTAAGATTCAGAAAAATGTCAGACTGTAATTCCCTTATAATTCCATATGGTTAGGTAAAACCAAATCCAATTCCAGATTTTTCTAACTGAAAAGCATTAGGCTACTCCCTCAAAGTGAAGCAGTTTAAATGGAGAAGACCTGAACCCTGGTTGAACCCTGGTTGCTCTGCCAGTGACTGTTGGTTTGTGTCCCTTGCAGGGGGACCCTGGCTACCTGGGACCTCCAGGGAGACCAGGCCATCCAGGAAACCATGGCTTAAAGGGTGAGAACAGAGACAACAGACAGTACTGACAGGTGATGGGGTGGCCATAGACAGTAATGACAGGAGATGGGGTGGCCATAGACAGTACTGACAGGTGATGGGGTGGTCATAGACAGTACTGACAGGTGATGGGGTGGTCATAGACAGTAATGACAGGAGATGGGGTGGTCATAGACAGTAATGACAGGAGATGGGGTGGTCATAGACAGTAATGACAGGTGATGGGGTGGTCATAGACAGTAATGACAGGTGATGGGGTGGTCATAGACAGTAATGACAGGAGATGGGGTGGTCATAGACAGTAATGACAGGAGATGGGGTGGTCATAGACAGTAATGACAGGTGATGGATTGGTCATAGACAATAATGACAGGTGATGGGGTGGTCATAGACAGCAATGACAGGTCATAAACATGGGTTATACCCGAGGATAAAAGTGCTGGAATTACTGTCCCCTGACTTCATGTCAAACTGAAACTCTGACCCTAAACCCTTTCCTTCAGGTGACCACGGAGACACCATAGTAATCCCAGGTCCTCCTGGACCACCCGGTCCTCCCGGAGACAGCGGACCAAGTAACCACAATGGATCTACTTTAATGATGACTCCCTATTCCCTAATACAGTGAACAGCACTGCTTCTGTCCAAAGCCTGTGGATCAGGGACGCTACCTTTGGAAACGAACCTACAGTCACAAGCAAGACGATTATAGCTTTCAGATGATGACTTTAAGGATTTCTAGAAGACACTATTTGCCCTGAGAGGTTCAATCAGACCCAGATCGTGTCTACCTGAGTAAAAAGAAAATCCAGAAATAGGCTTAGAATTAACTTCCCCAGCTGTCCTGAAATCAGGCTTAAATAATCAATTAATCAAAACAATAAGCATTTCTGTGAACCACAGTTGCCAGAAATGTGCATCACTGCCCAGTAGGTTTGCTGGCCCCTGTGTGTGGAGTTAACTTGCATGGTAGTGAATGGTATGTGACAGAACTGGGTACTATTTATGCATGACCATCTCTCTCCTGTCCACTGTTGTGTGTCCTTTCCTTGCATGACCATGATGGCACTCTCCTTGTCTCCAGAATGTGACGGTGAGTCATTATGGAAACCACGCTGAATTCAGTCCCATTCAGAAATGAGCAGCCCTAATAGTTTTTCTGCATCCTCAGTTGGGGAGCCAGGAGATCTGGGTGACCCAGGACACCGAGGACTTCCAGGACCACCAGGGGTACCGGGTGTCACTGGAGACACAGGCCGGCAGGGAGGCCCAGGTAACAGATGGGAACAATCAAAAGGATTCCTTTAGAAGTCCAACTCTGATCTCAACCCATTGTGGTCTGACGTGTTTGTCTGTGTTTGTGTGTCTGCGTCTGTGTATATATATATATATATGTATGTGTATATGTGTGTGTGTGTGTGTGTAACTGTGTTTGTGTGTGCGTGTGCATGCAGGTCTCCCTGGGCCCCAAGGTCCAAAAGGTCATCCTGGACCCCAAGGTCCTCCCGGAAGACCTTTCGAAGGTCAAGGTCTTGATGGTTATCCTGGTGCTCCCGGACCCCCAGGTACCTGGCCAACGTCACCTGCAATGCTTTTTCAGTAGTCCTGAAGGAGTGCCCAAATATGCTGAGCACTTGTGGGCTGATTTTCCTTCACTCTTTAGTCAAACTCATCCCAAACCATCTCAGTTGAGTTGAGGTCTGGTGGTTGTGGAGGCCAGGTCACCTGATGCAGCACTCCATCACTCTCCGTATTGGTCAAATAGCCCTTTCACAGCCTGGAGGTGTGTTTTGGGTGATTGTCCTGTTGGATAATATTCCCACGAAGGGCTAACTAGATGGGACGGTGTATCACTGAAGAATGCTGTGGTAGCCATGATGGTTGAGTCTGCCTTGAATTCCAAATAAATCCCTGATGGTGTCACCAGCAAAGCACCACCACACCATAACACACCCTCCTCCGTGCTTCATGACTTCCACAAGTCTAATAAATTATCTTGTTTCTTGGCCCAAGCAAGTCTCTTCTTATTGGCGTCCTTCAGTAGTGGTTTCTTTGCAGCAGTTCGACCATGAAGGCCTGATTATCCCAGTCTCCTCTGAACAGACGATTCTTTTTGATGTGTCTGATACTTGAACTCAGTGAAGCCTGTTTGGGTTGCAATCTGAGTTATTTGGGTTGCAGTTAATTGCCGATTTCTGGGTATCAAATGAATAACGGACTGTCGTTTCTCTTTTCTTATTCGACCCATCGCTGGATTTCTCCTCAGGGCCCCCAGGAGCTCAAGGTCTGGACGGTCTGGATGGACTACCAGGTCAGAAAGGGCAGAAGGGAGCTAAAGGTGAAGTACACATATGGATCAAAAACTGTCTTCGAAAAATAAATATTATTGACAAAGCAGGTAGATTACAACAGTCCAAGCTAACCAAGCTAAGGGCAGAAAATGCCAAATCATGTCGTTGTGAAAACAGCAAAAGCAGGTTCCAGTATTCCAAAAGGCAGAGCCTCTTGTTCATAGGGGGAGGCCAGTGTGGATTCTGCATTATGAGACGTTAACGTCAGTCTTCAACGTTCTATGGCAGACTTGTTAGCCACCTATTAAAAATGCATGGGAGAACGTTTAACATTCAGAATTCGTAAAGTTGTCAAACCTCTCTAAATGCATGCCTCCGTCCTATATGCTCTCCCAGGACCAGATGTGTCTGGCCCACCGGGTCCATGTGGGTACCCTGGACTGAAGGGTCCCAGGGGACCCCCCGGACCCATAGGAACCAGTGTCCCCGGACCTCAAGGCCCAAGGGGTCCCCCAGGCTACCAAGGTACTATGGGTCTATTTCCGGGGTGTTCAAATCTGGACCTCAAAGTCAGTTTCACTCCATCATTTCACTGCAGCCCGCTAATCAGGGACTTATTTAGTCCTGGGACACCAGCTGGGTGACATTAATGACGAGGTAGAACCGAAAACCAGCAGGCTACAGACCTTGTGGGGTAAGCGTAGAATACCCCTTTGGGCTATATTTCAATGCAGAGGCATGATAACGGCTTAGGAGAGGAAACATGCTCTTCAAGACTTTTCTGTAAGCTGATGAGGTCATGTCACAGGGTCAAAATCCAGTGAACTGTAACTGAAGAGATTGGTGTGGGATTCTCTCTCCATTCACATACATACATACGAACCACTGTGTCACTGCTGGGGCGTTTCCCTGTGAGACAGAGCACAACTAAATGTTGCGTGGATTCGCTGTTGACCGGTTAGCTCGTGGACAGGATATTAAGAATATCAGCCTCTGTGGGATCTCTGAGTGGTTGATTGAGGATGCGATGTCCCCCAGGACCCCCAGGACCTCCTGGGGAGGCAGGTGGTCCAGGTTTCGGGTGCACAGAACATCACCGGGGACCCAGCGGAGATCCAGGGTACCATGGTGTTCACGGACCTCCAGGTGTGTCACTCAGTCTAACAGTCCGTGTGTGTGTGTTAGTGTTTATTTTTTTCTTTCTTCAGTGCCTAAGTGTTGTGCTTTGTAGGACCACCTGGGGAGCCGGGACCCCCAGGTAAGGCAGAGTACTCTCTAGGAGACCCAGGGCCCCATGGTCTACAAGGGCCCCATGGTCGTAAAGGACAAAGAGGCCATCCAGGTTACCCAGGGCCAGGAGCCGTCCCAGGACCTCCGGGACCAAAGGGTAACCGCAGAAACACGCATGACTCCCAGAATAAAGAACGTGTTCCTTTACTTCATTCCTTCTCTGTATTATCCTGTGTGTAGCCTGATATTACTTTCTGACAGGTCGCAGAGGCCCAGTTGGAAACATGGGCCCAGTGGGACCAAAAGGCCCACCAGGTGCCTATGGCTTCCCGGGGCCCAAAGGTGACAAAGGCAGTCACGGGGATGCAGGTGAGCCTTAGGACCAACTGAGCTTGGGAGGACGGTTCTAGGACCAATGGAGCTTGGGGGGACGGTTCTAGGACCAGTGGAGGTTGGGGGGACGGTTCTAGGACCAATGGAGCTGGGGGGACGGTTCTAGGACCAATGGAGCTTGCGGGGACGGTTCTCCCTCGTTTAGTGAGAACTGATAGCCAGGTTCCTCTGTATCCACCTCCAGGTCCCAAAGGACGCCCTGGTGGGTTGATAAATGTTTCCGATATAATCCCAGAACCTCCTGCTGGGGACCACGGCCCTCCAGGACCAGTCGGTCGACCTGGGCCTCTGGGCAACGCTGGTCCCTGTGGGCCCCCTGGACCTCATGGTACGTGACCTAATGAAACGGGGGTGTGTGTGTGTGTGTTTTTTATGTCCCCATTTGTGTGTTTATGAGTGTGTGTGTTTATGAGTGTTTATGAGTGTGTGTGTTTATGAGTGTGTGTGTTTTTGAGTGTTTATGAGTGTGTGTGTTTATGAGTGTTTAAGAGTGTCAGTGTTTATGAGTGTTTATGAGTGTGTGTGTTTATGAGTGTTTAAGAGTGTCAGTGTTTATGAGTGTGTGTGTTTATGAGTGTGTGTGTTTATGAGTGTTTATGAGTGTGTGTGTTTATGAGTGTGTGTGTTTATGAGTGTTTAAGAGTGTCAGTGTTTAGGAGTGTGTGTGTTTATGAGTGTTTAAGAGTCTGTGTGTGTATATGAGTGTTTAAGAGTGTGTGTGTTTATGAGTGTTTAAAAGTGTGTGTGTTTATGAGTGTGTGTGTTTGTGAGTGTTTAAGAGTGTGTGTGTTTGTAAGTGTTTAAGAATGAGTATGTTTGTGTGCTCACCTTCACACCACGTGAGTCATGTTGTCTGTGTTCCCTCACAGGTCCTAAGGGCCCTGCCGGGTCTCAAGGGCCCGCTGGGAGACCAGGAGCTCCAGGTCCACCAGGACCTATGGGAGGCCCAGGTGATCCTGGACATAGAGGTTTTGTTGGACATCAAGGTGAAGACAAACACGCACGCACGCATACACACACATACACACACAAATTACGGACACTCACCTTTCTTAAACAAACAGCGGCGGAAACCAACACAACATTGTGTGAATGTAGAACCTCAGACACATTTAAATTAGGCACCTGTTCGTCAAACATCTCGAATCCAAGCACGCCTGTCCGTCTGTCCCCCCCCCGCCCCCCCCCTCGGCCACAGGTCCCCCGGGTCCTCACGGTGACCCTGGCTACGCCGGCTCCGCAGCCTCTGCGAGTTCCGGCTTCCTGCTGGTGATCCACAGCCAGTCGGCGGATGTTCCCCGGTGTCCGGGGGGCAGCTCCCCTCTGTGGACGGGCTACAGCCTGCTCTCCCTGGAGGGACAGGAGAGAGCGCGCACACAGGACCTGGGTAGGCCTCCGTCACTCACATTCTCACATCTGTCTTCCAATAGTGACCGCGTGAAAAAACGTAAGTTCCCTCCTGTGCTCCCCCAGGCCAGGCCGGCTCATGTCTTCGAGTCTTCAGCACCATGCCCTTCACCTATTGCAACAGTGGCACCTGTAACTACGCAAGCCGCAACGACAAGTCCTACTGGCTGTCCACAACAGCCGCCGTGCCCATGATGCCCGTATCGGGCCTCCACATCCGTGCCCATATCAGTCGCTGTGCCGTGTGCGAGGCGGCTTCGCCCGCTGTGGCGGTGCACAGCCAGGACACAGTCACCCCGGCCTGCCCTCCTGGATGGAGGAGCCTGTGGGCTGGTTACTCGTTCCTCATGGTGAGTGTGGGGCAGTGGGTAGGGTCTGGTCGGTGTTGGACGGTGGGAGAGTGTGGTCGGTGTGGGGCGGTGGGAGGATCTGGCCGGCGTGGGGCAGCGTGAGGGTCTGGTCAGGGTCGGGCGGTGGGGGGGTGTGGTCGGTGTGGGGCGGTGGGAGGGTCTAGTCGGTGTGGGGCGGTGGGAGGTTCTGGTCGGCGTGGGGAGGTGGTAGGGTCTGGTGTGGGGCGTTGGAGGGTCTGGTAGGGGTCGAGCGGTGGGTGGTCTGGTCGGTCTAGGGCGGTGTGAGGGTCTAGTTAGTGTGGGGCGGTGGGAGGGTCTGGTCGGCGTGGGACGGTGGGAGGGTCTGGTGTGGGATGGTGGGAGGGTTTCTGGTTAGTGTGGGGCGGTGGGAGGGTCTGGTCGGCGTGGGACGTTGGGAGGGTCTGGCGTGGGACAGTGGGAGGGTCTGGTCGGCGTGGGACGGTGGGAGGGTCTGGTTGGCGTGGGACGGTGGGAGGGTCTGGTCGGTGTGGAGCAGTGAGATCGTCTGAGTTTGTCGATGTTTTATTGTGTGGTGATGATTGTGTATGTGAGAGCCTGTTATCTGTACAGCGGCGGTGTGTATCGCTCACGCTATCCCCTCCGTTCTCCAAGCACTCCGGGGCAGGTGACGAGGTCGGCGGTCAGTCCCTGAGCTCGTCGGGCAGCTGCCTGCGGGACTTCCGCACCCAACCCTTCCTGGAGTGCCAGGGCCGTCGGGGCACATGCCACTACTTCGCCAACATCTACAGCTTCTGGCTGACCCACGTGTCCCTGGACGGCAAGCCGGCGGCGCCCGGTGTGCTGAAGTCCGGCGAGCAACAGCGCCGACACGCTAGCCGCTGCCACGTGTGCACCAGGGGCTGAGAAAAAATTACGCCGTCGCCTATTTTTATCTTGTCTTTGGGTTACTGATTGATCGTGCTGATTCGCCTGCTGGGTGCGTACATCTCTTTGTTTCGCTCCGGCATTGTGGCGGACAGCTGCCCAACCCCGGGCCAGTCTACTATCTTATCCGTACATCGTTGCCTTTTGATAATATTAACAATGTTCACCCAACCCCTTTGCATTGCCACACCTGTAGTTGGGTCCAGTGATGCGCTTGCCCGTTCCGCACAGACAGTTTTCCACTGTGGAGGCCCTTTGTAACTTTGTCAGCGCGTCAAAAATCATCTCCCGTTTTGACCACGGCGGCTAGTTTAACCAAACCCTACTGTGTCTTGCAGTCTGTCCTCATCCATAGACTGCAAGGCAGAGAAAACGAATGTGAAGGATGGCCGACATTCTGCGGAACAGTCCGTTAAACTTGACAAACATATGCAGTACTGTTTGTTGGCAGGCGTGGGAAACTCGGGGAAGTACTTGTTGTGAACCGGGTGCAACACGTTGTGTATGTATTCACTTGCTTTTAACGTCTACATTATATGTTTTTTTATGAAACTATATTTTGTGTTATTTTTGCATTAATTTCCATGTTTTGCAATGTATTTTTTACACTGCAGCTATTACAAGCCTCAAAAGGCAGTGGTCAGGTTTCTTCAACTGTGTTGTACACCTTTTTGTATTCATGTGAAACGGCAAACTTGCGTAGGTGATGTGAGTGATGTCTGTGTCTTGGTGTAAATATCCATTTGGTTCATGCTGGTGCTGATAATTACAAAGCTGCTCTTATCGTTGACTGTTTTCTTTTAAATTGTGCTTTGCCATGTTTTTATTACATAGAAGCATATGCTTTTTTCATTCTTTAAAACAATAAAAACAATAAAAAAATGTAATCACATGATTTACAGGGACCTCCCATTAACTGCCAGGTTCTCTACCACAGCGTGGTCATTTACATTGAAAACCCACATAACAGTATGTATCCCAGTTAATCTGAGTAACATACGAAGACCAGAAGCACAATCACATATTTTCACCCAGGAGTCCCAGCTCTTCCACAGTGGGTTGAAGTTCATATTTATTTCTCTTGACAACAGAACCCATGTGACAATCAGCATACAGTACTTTTTTCAGTGTGTTTTTTTTTTTTCCTTCTCGTTTTTTTTTCTTCTTCTTTTTTAGCAATAAGAGAACACCCAGTGCATTAGACATGACCGACAGTGCTGTGCTCACTCTACCCTTCACAGTGCACAATTGTATACAAACACAAAAAAAAAAGAGGAAAGATTGTACATTGTTACGCATTTCCAACCTGCACACATCCACCACGCAGAGCAAAGTGAATGTTTTAAACAATCATTTAAGAGGAGACCTGCATACAGTGTAGCTTGGCACACTCACTCTCTCTCTCTCACTCAAACACACACACACACACACACACAGGTATAAAGGACAGAAAATGTCTGTTACTGCGCTGGCCTGACCAGTCGATCGCGCTCCCCCGCATGGTGCCCTTTTTTCTGTTCCTGCAGGCCGGCTGCACGTCTGCCAATGGGTGGACAGAGATTTTGTGGATCTGTGTGTTTATTGGTCTACAGGCAACTCCTGACTCCACCCAGGACTTTGGCCACTCCTCTACTGGCCATGCAGGTGCATGCTGGTCTATGAGAACAGGAGTAGGGGGGAGTGCAGAGACATGGGTCCAGACTTTGATTTTTGAGTGTGATGGATGATGATTGGTAGTTTAGTTTTCAATAATTGTTCTTTGCCTCGATCTCCATGCCATTGTCCTCATTGGCAGGCGGAGCTGTTGACACCCTGTAGGTCCAAGAATCATCCGGCCCCTGAAATGGATGCCACCGTGCAGCCAATCATAGCAGGAGGGGGCAGGGGTATCGTGACAGACAGCCAGTCACGGAGGACGGCATGTCACAGACAAGCCGGTTGTCCGTGACCGCATCGCTCAGCCAACCAATGATGACATATTCCTTGGCACAGCTCTATTACTCTCATTCTTACACAAAAATATATACGCATATTTTTTTCCAGAGTTAATTTTTAAGCAAGTGCAATGACAGTCTACTGTAAGCATAAGCATTTGTCTAAAAGCTCCGGCGCTGATTATGCTGGGTTACAGTCGGTGTTCGCAGCCATGAAAGTAGATGGCTGGGAGCCTCTCAGCCCTAGAAATGTCGTAGGCTTTTGAACGGTCTTCAACGGGCAAAAACATAGCGCAAGGGTCAGCGCGAAAACATTGTAAAAGGCATCTGGCAGAAGTAAATTAATCCACAAACACAAATAGAATATGTTCATATATATCTCATGAGCGAATGTTCTTGAAATCTGATTATATAATCTTCGAACCCATTTAAAAGACAAGGTAGAAACAGTACAGGAATTGGAAAACAGCCCACTCACCCTTGTGATTTTTTTTTATCCAGGCCATCACACTGGCAAATGTTTTCGGCTTGGGGGCAAACCGACGGGCAGAGGATTCTGGTCTCCTCGTTGTCCCCGTCCCGGGGCCAGAAAAGGTAGCCCAGGGGTGTCGCCACGTGGCTTGAAGCGTCGTCTCTGGACAAGGGAGACGAACACAGACGTGTGACAGAATGTGTCACTTGGCCACGTCATTGTTGGCACTTTCAAATCAACTGTCGACAGAAATCGGGCCAGACCACCACGTCGGTCCGAAAAGTCTGAGCTTCAGGAACAACGTTTTTACGGGTTTCGAGTTGTTTTGAAAGCACTGCCGACGGAAGTCTGAGATTTCCAAGTAACCCGTTTCTGAGTCGTTTTGAACATCAGCCTACTGTACACCCACAAGGTTCATGGCAGAGCAGGAGACCAGACCTGTACCAACTATTGCCACCAACCCATATTAGATTACCAACCACTACAAGGAGCAAACAGCCATGATTTACCCCAACAAGCTTTGACTGGTTTGGACTGACAGATTTGTCCTGATGCTCATTTTTCACAACCCACCCTCATAACTGTTATTTCGCAACATAAAAATCAAGCCGCACTCTTAATTTGCTCCCAGAAATATAATTCAATAACCATGGGTTTTGGCCTCGGCGACCCATTTAATAGCTGGGAGCGTAATCAGTGTGCAACTTTGTCTCTCCTTTTATAAACTTTACCCTTTGTTAAGTCAGCACCTCTATAAAGGTTTTTTTGGTTGTGTGTCAGCTCATGCTTATAATTCTTCCTCGCTAGACTTGTCTACTTACTATATGCCAGCCAACCCATCTGCTTTCAAACCAATCCTTGTCAAAGCCTCTGGCTGAATACACAGCTTGTGAACATACAAACTGAAGCACAGGATTCCTGACCAGTTCTAGGTCCAGGAGAAGTATGGTACATTCTAGAACACATTGGCCCAAGGCCTAATATATCGACTGCGTCATTCAACTTAAAACAGACAGCGTGTTGACAGTCAAAACATCTTCCATTCAAGAGTGCTTTGAGCACTGGAAATCCGTTGAGTGTTTGGCGTAAAGAATTTTACTTGATAGATTATGCTTTAAAATGTAAAATACCAACAACAAAACGTAAAAAAAAGAAACATTGGTCTACACCTAGAAAGTTTTTGCTGCTTTATCCCTTTTAGTTTAGAAAATATCTATTCATACTAAGTATATTACATGGAGACACACAAAATAGAAAAATATCAAATATCACTGGTGATGATAAGAAAACATGACAACCTGAACAAGCGGAAATATTGCTATGGTAACCAACATTGTCCTTTGACATCAGCAATCCTCCTGGTATATTGGCTGCCTCTGGCCCCGCCTTCCCGATGCGGAGTGGGCCAATGAGTAGGCACAGAGTCCAGGAGGGGGTTGGGCACGGGGGCCAAGTGAATTAAAGTCAAATGGCTGTGTCCCAGAACACAGTGGTCTGTGTGGGGTAGGGCGGAGGCCGAATCTTTTTGGCCACATTGCTTTTCCCCCAGGTGGGGAGGGCGGGCAGGCTCTCCTGTTTGCACAGGTTCCTGTCCGGGGGGTTCCTTTCCGGGGTGCTCCTGTCCGGGGGTGTTTTCTCTGGGGGGCGCTGTCTGGAACGGATCTCCATGCACAGGGTGCGCTTCCTTTCGATCTGCTCCAGCATCATGCTGTCTCCGCACATCCAGGGCATCTGGGGTACCTTGGAGCGGAAGGGGAGCAGTTAGGGAAAGTAAATCATCCACTTGTCAAGGGTGGAGAAACTAAAACTAACCCGAGGGATGTTTATGTATGGTTCGGGTTGGCAGTAGACAGGGGTTTGTCTGGACTCACCTGGGCCTCTGGCGCTTGCCTCTGTGGGGTCCCCAGGGGGGAAGGTGTAACTGGGGCAGAGGAGCGGCCATACTTCTGAAGTGCCGGTTTCAACTCTACATTAATGGACAAACGCATTTCAATCAATATAGCTCTGTTAGGCTAAATGCAAGAAAAACAAAAGTAGGCTTCCACACGATTTTATCCTTGCCCTTTGCCGCCAGTTCAATGCCAGAATAGATGGCTATTGTTTTTTTTTATTTTTTTTACTTTAATACGTTTTTATGCCAAGCGTATACATTAAAATTCCTCACTGAAATTCGTTTTTGTAGGTTGGGTTGTCTGGGGTAGGGGAGTGCCTTGTAAGCACTCCCGGTGCGTGTTTCCGCTTAACGACTCAATCCCCCCCACCGATGCGCAGCGATGTCCAGTCCTCCAGTCAACATTGGAAGGAGCCAGGAAACTTTGTTTCATGAGTTTGACACTCGATGAGCACAATTGGCGAACTTCTTAATCGTAAGGTAATTTGCTTATTTCGTGTGTAAAGCTGAACTTTCTGGTATATATGAAATACCTAAAACACTTGAGTCCAGTAGTTGGCGAGTGTCGGTTGATGTGTACTAAATTAACCTTTCTAGCTAGCACTCCGCGGACTGAATCGGCCTATGTGGGGAAAAAATATTATTTGACAGAATTTCACTTAGCTAATATTACATATCTTTTACGAATTTCCATCGAAATTTGTTCTGTGAAAGCAATACGTTTCCGCGGACCATCTTTGCCTACTATAGCGATAACCTATAGGCCTAAATAAATATGCGTTTTCATATGTTCAGACGGTTTTGCTTCCTGTAGTATACGCACTAATCCAGTAAAGAGCCGAATGACTAAGTAGTAATTTATGAAAATAGTTGACTTATTACAACACTAATGTCGATTACTTCAAATGTAATTTAATACGTTTTAGGCGTGGTTGACCTTGCGGCCCAGCTCTACTCATCTTTTTTTATAATATGCATTTTAAACAATCGGATTAACTCTTTTGTTAATCCAATTGGTCAAGACGAGATCAGAATCGGGCTACTTGCACTTTTAGTTTTCCAACTCAGTCAGATAATATTCAAATGGTTTGATTATGCATACCAGGCCTCCTGACTGTCAGCAAGAGCATGTCAATTGCTATCGACGCTATAGACTCTCAAAAAAAAAAAACTCTGCTTATGCATGACGGTGACGTGTTTAACGTGCTCAGATATTAACTTCATGTTGCCCGGTTGCGTTGAACAGTGCAATGCCGCCCTCACCTGTACTGCCTGCGCCCAGCACCATCGGAGGGCTGCCAGAATGTCTTCCGTGCCGAGTCGGCGTGGCCATTGACGTCTGTTGCCCTGAAACACCATTCTTCTCTTGTGCTTTTGGTTGCTCGGCGCTATGGGTCCCTCTGTCTCTGCTATCACGCCTGGCCAAGGCCTCTGAGCTGTGACCTACCCGGTCTTTATTGTCGCGCCTAGGATCTACGCCGTTGGGACTCTTGCCGTAGCTGTCGCGCCGGGGGGGCACCTCGGATCCGTTGCAGCTCCTGTCCTTACTGTCTCGTCGAGCCTCGAGGCCATTTCTCGCGGGCTCTTTGATGTCCTGTCGGGGCAAGGGCTCCGCTCCGTTGTGACCACGATCTTTGACCTCGTGCCTCGACTCCGGGCTGTAGCTAACTTTGTCTCGGTCTTTGCTGTCGCGTCTGCACTCAAGGCCATTTCTGGGCGAGTCTCTGTTACTGTTATTCTGTCTGGGTAGGAGCTCTGGGGGCGGGTCCGTTCGTTCTTTGCTGTCTTGTCTAGAGTCAGCTACGCTCCTGGTTCGGTCTTTGCTGTCTTGCCGGGGTAGAAGTTCTGGTGGGTTCTGGTGGCCGGGCCTTTCTTTGCTGTCATGCCTGGTCTCCACACCATTCCAGGGAGAATCTTTACTGTCCGGCAACAGTATCGGCTCCATGCCGTGGACACTTTTGTCTTTACTGTCGCGCCGAGGCATCCGTTCCGCGCTACCGCAGCCCCTGCCTTTGCTGTCCCGTCTGACTGGCGGGGGCTCAACCGTGCCCCGGTCTTTGCTGTCCCTCCTCACCAACAGGGGCTCCACGCTGCTGCAGCCCCGCTCCTTGCTGTCCCGCTTCACCGGCGGCGGCTCAACACTGCTGCAGCCTCGGTCCTTGGCGTCGCGTCGGTGAGAAGAAGACTCCTTGCTACGCTCCTTGCTCTCCCGCTTGGACTCCTTGCTGTGACCGTGCCGCTCCTTCCCGTCGCGCCTGGACTCGCCGTGAGTCTTGCTCTTGCTAGACTCGGCTGTAATGGAGGAGAAGCACAGTCAGTCTGACCTGTCCAATCAAGGTCGCTTCCACGCATGGAATAACTAGTGAAGACAATATAAAGGGGATACATTTTTTTTAAAGTAGGCAACACCTAAAAAATAAGTACAAATAAATGTCAGTTCTACTGAATAGCCACCTGGTGTCACCCATGAGCTCTGTGCAATAAAGATGTTGGGATGAGGTCATTAAGCGTTACTGGGAAATGCTTCTGTTGTTGTTGTTGTTTCAGTTGACAGATGTCATAGTGGAATTATACAGGATATGAAATGCATAGAATTGGCCTACTGTTATTACAGAGTAGACTAAAGCCCAGTTTGAATGCATTCTCAATTCACAATATTTTTCTGTACTATTTTATCCCATTTCTTTCACAAAATTGTTAAGGCTGGTTCCTTTTTGAAACCCGCGAAGAAAGTTATAAACCATTGTTTCTCAGCATTTTCTCAGCATCTTTGGTGGAGAAGGTCAAGTTCAACAACAATGATGCTAATTGATCGTCCATGGTTGATACCCTGCATAAAGCACTTTGGTACATCACCGTCTCGCCAGAGAACCAATAGGACAGGCTGGCGCCGCGTGTCACCGGTGTGTGTCAGTTTTGCTGGCTCCACTGTCTCATCCAATGGCAGCGTAGGGGGTGATTAACCAGTGGATAAGTGGGTCATGCCAGCTAGCTGTGTTTCCATCGTGCCTGCGAGGGGAAATTCTCAATATTCCTGTCAGCAAGAGGACAGCGTGACTGCGCCTGACCAATCACAGAGCGTGGCTCAGCCTATTTGGCCCGACCAATCACAGAACATGGCTCGGGCGACCTGCCTGTAATGGGAGGGCACAGGTGCTCCGTTGAGAAAATCACATTATTATTTTTTTTTAAAAATCTTTTCATACAGCATCGCCTCTCCATAGATGGTGTGAGTGAACTCGGCATATGTAATGGTTTACTTAATGTATGGGTAGAAGGGGTAAAAATGTGGACGTTACTAATGGATATTACTGCATGTGTATAGGATATTACTCTGTACTACTACATATCAGCAGGAACTTACTGTATACACATGGAGAGAACAGAGCAAAATCAAGTATTCAAGTATATTGGTGGGGGTCCCTTTGTTTGATGCTTGGCAGTGTGGGTGGATTGATTTCCTGCCTGTTGGGCCCTGTCCGGGGCCTCCCCCGGATAGGGCCACAGTGTCGCCGGACCCCCCTGTCTCAGCCCAAGGTCTTACGCTGCTATATTACTGTGCTGCGGGACTAGGGTCAGTTCTCCTTCTCCAATATAAATCCCTGTAGATCTAAAGACTGCATTTTCAAAATGTTCCCTGTCTCCTGCCGTTTTAAACTTAGGAGGACATGAGGTCTTGGCCCACACCTGAGGAGTACCAGGCTTGAAAGACCTGTTGCTGTCCCTGTCCAAAGTCCTCATGGTTGTGTTGCAGATCAAGACGATACCTGATTATTCCAGCTGACACCTCCCCCTCCCCCGTGTTCTCCCTGTCCTTGTCCATCTGGTCATGCTTCCAACCTGGACTCAATTTAAATAGACTCTGGACTCAGCCCACATGCATTTATTAATTATTACAATTTGTACTCTTAATACGTTCACCCAGAACAGCCAGAAGAGGACTCTGAGCCTGGATCCTCTCTAGGTTTCTACCTAGATTTCGGCCTTCTTACTGAGTTTTTCCTAGCCACTGAAGTTCAACACTACTGTTGTTTGCTCCTTGGGGTTTACGTCTGGGTGTTTTTTAAAAGCACTTTGTGACAACTGCTGATGTAAAAAGGGCTTTATAAATACATTTTATTGATATTCCACGGGCAGTTTGAAGCTATACCCAGGATGTGCATGAAAGGCAAGACGCCAAAGTCTGTTTACAGTCAGACAACATTTCAGCAAGTCAGCAGCTGTCATATGGGGCTTCTTTCTCTCTCCTGATTGGTTAGTGTTAAGCTGTTTTCCTGATTGGTTAAATCTTTACTAGCCGATTGATCCAACAGAGAAGTAGAACTCTCTGATCAGGTGTCAAAGCCCCACGAGAAGCTCTCAGGGGACCACTGCTGCACATGATCAGTTGAACACCAGCATGACCTGTGCTGTGATTGGCCCACTTCCCAACAGAGAGGAGTTCTGCAAATAGAGAGAGGCTCCTTCTTCTGTTGCTATGACGAGCTTGGAGTTGGCAGTTGCCGTGAAGCTCGTGGAGTTAAGTGCAGATTGACATGTGCATCATGTTTTATGTAAAGCGCATATTGGATCAAATGCACTCAACCAGTTGAAATTCCCCCAATGGAGTTAGTTGCTATGTGGCATTCCAGGGGTGAAAGAAACCCCTGCCATGGGGTCCGGGGAAAAATAATTAGTTGGGGGTGTGTCGTGCTGGTTAAACATGGGCCTATTACATTATTTAAAACGAAATGCCAAGAAGACCTTAGGGAACTGACAACTGTTTAACATTACTGCAGGTCCGCTGCATAAATGTGCGAACCGACTTCAAAATGGGGCAGTGCAACTTCAGAAACCGCTTCATGTCAGATGTGAACAGTGACATTTTGCCAGGCCACGGGATCTTTCCCCAAACAGCCATGATTAAGCGCAAATGTGCAAACGTCTGCCTACAGACGGGTGAGAAATGAAATGAACAAACAACACAGTGCCTCTCAGTGGGTGTTGGATCAATATCCTCCAGAACCGCTTCAGTGCATCTTGGCATAGATTCTACGAGTCCCTGGACTGCGACAGCAGGGACTGGAACGCCATTCTTCGAAAATGTATTCCCTCGTTTGGTATTTTGAGGAAGAGGTTTGAGAGCGCTGTTTAACGCCCGAGTCCAACATCTCCTGTAGGCGTTCAGTTGAGTTGAGATCAGGTGACTGCGAAGGCCATAGCATACGATCCACATCGTTTTCATACTCATCAAACCACTCAGTGACGCCCCCGTGGATGGGGGCGTGGTCATCCTGGAGGAGACCCAAAAATGAGCCCTCTTTCAAAGTCACTTAAATGCTTTTCAGGATCTGCATAGAGTTGATCTTAGCGGTGTGCAGCTATATGGTCGCGGTGTGATCGTGGCGTTGTCCTGCCGTGAACACATCGCACACTGCGTTTGTTCAAGAGTGATGCGGCATGATGGCCTTGCGCCACTGTTTGACGGGTGTGCCGGCCCCGTTGGTCCCTAATCCAACCAGATTAAATGATATGATCTGCATCAGTCTACGTTCACTGGGACCAGATTAAACTGCCTCGCCCAGGAAACGCTTGCAAAGGGTTGCAGAAAACTAGGCAAACATGCGTGGTATCAGTTGTGGCATTTTCCAAATTGAATGGGATTGGAGTTTGTTTTACCAGATGATGAGTGGGGTTTTGTTAAAGCGACACTGATGAGACCACTGACTTCATCAAGAGATGAAAATATATACAGTGGGGAGAACAAGTATTTGATAAACTGCCGATTTTGCAGGTTTTCCTACTTAGAAAGCATGTAGAGGTCTGTCATTTTTATCATAGGTACACTTCAACTGTGAGAGACGGAATCTAAAACAAAAATCCAGAAAATCACATTGTATGATTTTTAAATATAGGCAGTGTATCAAATACTTGTTCTCCCCACTGTATATATATTTTTTTAAACCGTTGTGTGTTGTTAAATGGTGAAGGGTATGGCATGGTGGACCAACTGGGCCAGACTAGGTACAGGACACCTGCGAAGTAGCCCCACTATTGTACCTCCACGTCGCCACTGACTGACTCTGTAATCACACAGGCATGGCCTAACTGATCCGTTTGACCGGTACTCACTCTCTCCGGGCTCCTTGGACTTCCTCCCGCTGGCGTTCTTCTTCATCATGTTCCTGCCGGCGGTGAACAGGTTGGTCAGCTCATCCAGCGGGCTGGTGGGCGTGCGCGAGCGACCCGTCGACACGTTCTGCATCGACCCGTGTAGCCGGCCCCCGGCCGCGGAGTCCTGAGGCGGCGAGCCCTTCCCGTGGGGCGTGGCGGAGGCGCTCCGCGGCATTCCGCCCGGGAAGGGCGCGGAGGCGTCGAAGGCCGGCGCGCGCATCAGGCTGAGCGGTGTGAGGCAGCGGCCCATGCTGACGGGCGACGGGCAGGCGGAGTGGCTACGCTGGTAGCCGTGGGCCGAGGACGCGGAGGACTTGTACAGGGTACAGGGCAGCGGCGGCGCCGACGAGCGGCCTGACACAGTCAGGGTGGGCGTGGCCGTCAGCTCCCGGCGCAGGTGCGCCGTCGGCGGCTCGGAGGACGAGGAGGAGGTGGGGGACTTGCTGTAGGCCCCAGGGCTGTCCATCATGGGCAGCTTGGTCAGGGCGTCCAGAGGGGTGAGCGGGGACTCGTCTGAGTTCGGCGAGCACTGGGCCGGCGCTGGGGGGAACACCAGGAGGGGCGGCCGGTGGCTGAGCAGGTTGGGGAAGGGTGCGGGGATGTCACAGAGGGGGATGTTGCGTGGCGTGGAGCAGCGGCCAAGGGGCTCGGGGTCCAGGGGCGCGGGGGTGGGGCAGGCGGAGCGGCACCCGGGCGGGTCCCAGCGGTAGTCCATGTCGTCCAGGAGGGGGTACTTCATCTCTTCGTACACGGACTCGCCCGGCTCGTCGTCCTCGCTCTTCGGCCCCTCCGTGTGCCCCGCGCCCCCGACGCTGGCGCCCATCTCAATGTAGACAGGCTCGTCAGAGTCGGAGTGGTGGCTGGGGCTCCCGTCGCTCGGCGGCGAGGGGTTTCGTTCCCGCTCCGAAGAGGGGGAGTGACCCTTGGAGCCACTGTGCTTCCTGATATAAGACTCGTCAAAGGAGGTGCTCAGCTGGGTGTTGGGGTTCCTCCTGGGTTTGGGCGGGGGGACCCTCTTGCAGTCCTCACCACAGCCTTGTGGAGCTGGAAGGGAGAAAGAAAGAACATGAACGAATGAGTCACGTGGTTAGAATCAACCCCCTAGCACATGTGTCAGGTGTTAACAGCCGAACGATTCATTTCGGTCACATATCTGATACACGACTGCACTCGCGAAGCTCAACGGTTTGTGTGTTTCTAGGTCAGATTTACACTGGTGTGGCAGCGAAGGTTTTCTGGGTCAAACACTCTGGTATGTATTTCAGGTTGGCATGACGTGGCACTGCAGTGAATCCCTTTGGCTCTGGTACAACACTGACATATGGAGAGAGACGTGTTTCTTTAAGCTACGTGTGTTCTGGTGGAACTGAAGCATACTTTAATATTGCATGGCCTTTAGATGCATATGTAGTTGGTCTCGATACAGTCTGTGTTATTATTGTGGGTGTACTGTAAATCTAATGGGTGTATATCTGTCGTGCGTGTTCATGGGCACCACAAATGTCTGTGTCCGCCATATTTTCAACCTAGCAGTCTGGTGTAATCATGTAGCTCTATAGGGCTGAATTTTGGTCACTCAAAGAAAGTCATGGAAAGTCATGCCAAGATCACTCATTTTACTGCTCCTGTTAACCAAAAGGATGTTGACAAAATGTAATTACTTTATTTCTGGGAGCGAGATATGGTTTAAAATTATTTCATGACCCTTAAATCAGCAAATAATCTCTCCTTAGTTAGCTAGCTCGTCAGCTGGCTAACTTCAAATTATCTGTCATAAACCGCTTTCTTAACTTGTTTTATTTAGCATAGGATTGTAGAACTGCTGCCATTAAGTGTGATTGCTGTCAGAAATCAGTCTGTAGATCAACCTCTTGTTATGCTACTTTTGATAAGCTGTGTACAGGCTACCAGCAGCTACAGTACCCCATTACATTACCTCATTTGCACCCCATTTCAATTTCACAAAAAATGTGCAGGATGATGCTGTGTTGTTTTGTGCATTTGACAGTTAAACCGAAACTACTCTACAGTAAGCATTCTGGCAACAGGCAGTCATGTTAGCTAGCAACTAAGAACTTAACTAGCTAGCAAATTGGCGTAATATATTTAACTTTGTATTTGCTGCACCATCTCCTTTGAGTTACTGGCTTAGCCAACTAGCAAGCTTAAAAAATCATGCTTGCTTTTGTGACATTGTCAAACTACTGTTGTTTTGTTTTAAGGGGTTTTAATGGGTGTATATTTTCTCATTGATTATCTAAAGGTTGCATTTCTAATATGTTTTTTCCTAGTTTGTGTTGTTCTAGTCTGATATTTCTAGGTCAGCTGGTGAGCTGTATCAGTGTGTAGGAAGATAAAAGATGGAACATGTTTCCTATAAACTGCAGATTTTACACCTTTAATAATTCAGAAGCCAGATGGTCCAGACACATACACCTTTCTATGACTCACTACTTCCATCCCAACACACTCACACAAAATATGTCCATCCCTTTTAAATCCTTACTTTCAAATCCGTCTGCTCCAACCAAATCTATCCCTACCACAAAGACACGGACAAAGATATCGTTGTTTTCCAGAGAACCCAGAAAAACAGGCTTGCTGTAATTAACCATGTTTGTCAATTCAACAGGGCTTTATATCCCTGCACCATTTCCACACATTTTCACACATCTCAACTGGATAATGAGATGATAATAGTACATTTCAGCTCAGCCAGCTGTGCCGTGTGTGTGTGTGTGTGTGTGTGTGTGTGTCTGTGTGTGTGTGTGTGTGTGTTGTAATTGCATAGGCTAGTTGTGGCAGTGTGTTTCTGTGTTATTGTTGTCGTCATTATGCTAACTAGGTTGCATGGTGGATTTTGAGATCTGTTTATAACCCGCTCCCATTGCCCCCGCTCTTTTCACCCCCCCCCCCTCGTAGCGGATGTGCTTGCCCGTACCCCCTCTGCTCCTGAGGGGATAGAATCTAGGTCAATCGCTCCTCCTGAATGAATCCTGCCTCTGACTGGCCCCTCCCCCAACCACCCCTCCCCTCCGCTTGGCGCAGAGCCCACTCCGGCTCGCGCAACAACCCTCCCCCTTGGAGAGGGACACCCCCGCACTGCAAAGCCAATTGGCCGGGCTGCCTTTGAGCTCAGCCGTTGCCGCCGCCCCATTGGCCCACGCCGCCTGCTGCCGTTCTGATTGGCCGGGCTGCAGGGGGTCTTGTTTCCGAGGGATGGTTGCCGTGGTGCAGAGGAAGATCTGTGCGCACACTGATCCACTCCAGTCTGAGGCAGCCGGGGCAACTCCCCAACCAGCCACGTACCACTGCAACACGGCCACACTGGGACGTGTTTCAACCACATAGTCTCTCGCGGACCCTTTGAGACCATTGCACTTTAATGGCCTATTCATTAACAGTTAATTTAGCTGCGCTTGTTGTTTGCTTTGCCGAGCAGTTGATTTCAGTGTTTCTGCCGGAGTAGCGTTTACCAGGCCTACAGGATATACTGCAGAAGGCTTCTATTTCTACGCATAAGATCTTGGTTACATTCATGATTAGGTGCTTGTTCATAATTGTCCCAATCTGCTGCTTTAATAAAGTAAAATCAAGTCAACTGTTTGGAGATGACCGAATGTCCCTCCATTCAATCATTTTGTGTATGCACACTTCCTGCTTTGCTGTTCTTTCACTGGTTGGTTCCCTTAACAGCACATCACAACCGGTGGCGAGTCGCTTCGCACGCGACTGTTAGTCTCTTGGAGCCTGAATGAGTTGGTACAGTCAGGTTGTGTTGCTGTGAAATCCTGAGGGGGTAGGGGTGGGTTCTGAAACCCGACTGACCTTGACTTAAAGGCCTGCTGATCCTTGACACGACATCACCAAGGGATCTAACGCACGGAACACGTCCGTGTGGGCAGGAGAAAGCCGGAGTCACGTCCTGCTAATCAGCAGTCCCATGACGACAGGCAGCCCTCATGACCCCAAAGACTCCATGACGACAGGCAGCCCTCATGACCCCAAAGACTCCATGACGACAGGCTGGCCCCAAGGCCCCCAACAACCGCAAATTCAGTGATCAAAAGGCATCCGCTAAAAACATCGACAGCCTGGGCTGACACACATTCTGGCCTACATAAACGTCATTCATGACCCTGGCAGAAGCCTGTCTATCGAAATTATTTGCACTTCATGTCTTAAACTACTAGACCACACCGGACTCTCTGCTCACTTTTTTTTTTCTTACCGCTGCGTCTGTTTATAGCTCCGCCCTTAGAGAGCGCCTGCCTCGGAAACATTGGCGTTGTGTACTTGTGTTCTCTTCGTGTGAGTGTTTTAGTATGTGTAGTTTGTAGTTACGTAACGGTCTCCTGTTGTTTCGTGGCCGGACCTCAGCTGCATGTGTGTGCGCTTAACTGTAGATTTTCGCGGCTAGGAGTGCGGCCTCGCCCGTACCATCACAGACGTCTGGATCGGCACGGCATCCTCGGCAGATCGAGGCGGTGCTGTGGTCCACCGTCTCGGAGGATATACTCAGCTTGGTGGCTGGGTCCCTCCTAGGTTTGGGCGGGGGCTGCTTGCGGGAGGTGGGGCTGCCCACCTCCTCGTCTCCGCCGCCCACCGAGTGGAGGGACTGGGAGCGCACAGCGAACCCCGGCCCGCTGGCCAGGTAGGGAGGAACGGCCACGCGCTCCGGGGGGGCCGGCATGGTCATGGAGCCCATGCGCAGGTGCTTCCCCTCGGTCACCACCTCCTCGCCGGTCCTGATGGAGAAAGAGGGAGAGGGGAGGTGTGGAGAGAGAGAGAGTCAATGAGGGAGAGCAAGAGGGGAAGATGGAGGGAGAGAAATTACTACAGTTTTTGTGGTATGTCTTGGGAGACGTGACAGTAGATCTGGAAAATGACGGTATACTTGTGGGACAGTTTAGTGTATGAACATATGTAGGAGCTATCTTGAAATTGATCGCTCTTATGGAATAAACAACCCTCTGTTACGACCCTCTGAAGACAGAAACTGTGACAGTGGCCTGGGCTGGTGCCTCTGGGGAACATTTACTGCCACAGTGTGGGTTTCAGTAAAAAAACAACTTTATCTTTCCCCACTTTCTCTATTGCACAAAGCATAAAAATAGCTGAGGATATATATATGCATAAATAACGCTTCATTTCTATCAGTAGTTTTTCTTTTAAGAAGAGTGAACAGTAAGTTACAGAGACAAAGATCATAAAAGATGAAAACATCACAGCATATATATCAGTTTTTCTCTGGATGTCTGTTCTTTCACAAGGCCTTGAACCAAAAATAGCACCTAGAAGTCCACTTTAGTGTGTGTGTGCGTGCGTACGCGTCTATGTTTCCACGTGCAACAGCATTTATGTGAAGGTTCCAATGACGCAAGACAATGAGGATCACATTAGGACCACTCAATTGAGAGAACCTCCCTGTGGTCAGCCATTGATTGGTGTTCCAGCGCGGGCCCAGATAGCGCAGCGCTCCCCGGCCCGGAGACACCATGGAAGCCCCTCCAACCACCAATCGATCCCCATCAGACACACAGATGACTGACCCGAATAGAGCGGTTCACGTGACGACGGCAGGATATTTTGACGTTCACAGGGTTTTGCTGCCCAGAGAGTGCGGATGAATTATTTCTAACTGTCTTATAATGAACATGTGACAGATGGCGAGGACTTTTATTTCAAGTGTATTTTTTTTGGTTTTTTATATTTTCATTTAGGTCACCAGCAAATGAACGTGTCACTGAGATGATTGGAAGGTTTAAATGCAGTGTGGAGATGATGAGATGGGCGGAAATAGAAAGTAGTTCATGGTTGAGGCCTCTGAGACAATCCTCTTTATTTAGGCCCCTATCATAAGACAAGAAGACATCATGAATTAGGTTAAAAATGTGAAGACGTGCCTCCTTCCCGACGGGTCTTTGTGTGTTGGGCCCAGTATGACTGGCCCTCTTCTGGGCACTGGAGGAGGCAGTTCTTTTGAAATGTTTCATGTATTTTAGGGATATTTATGCTTTGGTGACAGGAGAAAGGGGAACCGGCAGAGAGAGTGTGCTGAAATGACAGCAGGCAGGAACTGCATCCATGCTGCAGTGGTGTATGTGTAGCCGAGGCGTCGTCTTAGACCGCTGGACAACCTTGTGACATTGGGGCGGACTGGACCCAATGTACTCCAGGTGCTGAGTACCACTTTGAAAAGGTTTAAAAACCTGGTCCAATTTCCAACTTGTTTTGGTACGGTATATTCAAAACCTCCCGTTTAAAGATGCCTCGGAGTTTGTGCATCATTTCAGACAGTAGTTGTGAAAGTGGTGATCACCCATTGGTTTTTGTGCACTACATCACCCATTGGTTTTTGGGCACTACATCACCCATTGCGTTTTGTGCACTACATCACCCATTGGTTTTTGTGCACTACATCACCCATTGTGTTTTTGTGCACTACATCACCCATTGGTTTTTGTGCACTACATCACCCATTGGTTTTTGGGCACTACATCACCCATTGCGTTTTGTGCACTACATCACCCATTGCGTTTTGTGCACTACATCACCCATTGCGTTTTGTGCACTACATCACCCATTGGTTTTTGTGCACTACATCACCCATTGTGTTTTTGTGCACTACATCACCCATTGTGTTTTTGTGCACTACATCATCTGTTTTATATTTTCATTTTGTGTGCTTAAGCTCATGGAATGCATCCTAAAGACCATTTGCACTGAGGCAGGGATAAGGATATCTTGATATTTATATTCTTTATGTATATGTTACTACTGGCTAAATGATTAAAAAAAACTCAACCACAATGCATCTTGAAGTGACTGAGAGTGCACACTTGATGTGTGCATGTGGGGGTGGGGGGGGGGGGTTTATGCAGGTTTTTCTGAGTGTGACCAAGCAGCAGGAGCTTGGAGGGGTGACTTCATTTGTCAAGGGCTTAGCTTTGCCTAGCAACAGGGTACCCACGGAAACCAGACACAAAACCGCCAGCCCACCACACACAACAAATAGACACGTGCACATCCTAAAATACAGGAGACTACAACTCCCAGCTTTCACTGTGTGCTTTCCTGGCAATGCCTTGAGCTCAGTAGAGCTGGGCCTCAGCCACTGGTATGAGCCTGGACAGCAGCTGTTTATAAATGCAATGTTACTGTATTCGATTGGTCACTATAAACTGGGTGGTTCGAATCCTGAATGCTGATTGGCCAATAGCCATAGAATATTAGACCGGATACCATGTATATGTCATCACGTCACGTTTACTGCTATAGTTGTCTTGGTAACCAGTTTATAATGGCAATAAGGCACCTCAGTGGTTTGTGGTATATGGCAAATATACCGCAGCTAAGTGCTGTGTCCAGGCACTCTGCGATGCGTTGTGCCTAAGAACAATGTTTAGCCGTGGTATATTGGCAATGTAGCAGTAACCCTGGGAACAGAAATTACAGGATTCATTGTTGTCGTTTTGCCTTGGGGTGAACCAACTGGCGAGGTAAAGCTATTATACTTAACTCTGGGACTTGCGCTGAACTCTGTAGAAAGGATCACTCTAATAATTCAGTAACATTAGTGGATTTCGTAATCACCTGTAATCAATTCAAATTTTATTTGAATTACAAAAACAACCGTGCGATGCAGCAGTTTGCCTCCACAATACCACGGCCACTCTTAATGAATATGCTCTTCAGACTTCATGTAATAATTACCTGTGAAATTAATCAAGTGCTACCCTTTTAAACACAGGTGTCTGAATGAAAGCACTTCCCAACACAATCGTGTATGTAACCAGTGGCGTTCACGTGAGCAGGTTATTTATAGGATCTTTGCCCAGTGATTGGCTGGAGGTGAGACCACAGGTGCCACTCGGAGCAGTCGGGTGAAGAGTTGTCGCCGGGCAGTTGGGGTCCTTTGTCAAATTGGCTTTTTGAATCTCCACCTACAATGTGCGACTCTGAATACATAACAGGCCACCAGCAAATAACAAGGTTTATGTGGGACGTTTGGTGTGAAAATGGGTCTGTGCAAATCCACCCGTGAGCAAGTGTTTGCGTGTGAGTGTTTGTGTGTAAATGACAACATACACTGAGTGCTGTGAAGACCGACACAATCACAACCTGACACAAACACCAGATAATTCCACGTGCTGGTGTCATAAATCCGCACAGAACCGGACAACCATAGGAATACAATCCACATCTATGAGCAGAACTGCCCGGCGACAGCCCTGTGTGTGTGTAACCACATATTATCCTAGAATACTCCTGTACATGCAACACAATGAAAACACACATACGGGCAGGAAGACCCTCCTCAGTCAAACCAAAGGGGTAATCTGATTGGCCTGCCTCCTCACTTAAATCAAAAGGGTAATCTGATTGGCCTGTGGCTATTCCAGCTGTCGCCAGGCAGAACACATCTCCTGCTAGCGAGCTCTTCACACTTAATCTGTTTCTATCAGGGTTTTTTTTTTTTCTCTCCCCCTCACAATGTTTTCTCTCTCTCTCTCTCTCTCTCTCTCTCTCTCTCTCTCTCTCTCTCTCGTTCTCTCTCTCTCCAGCTCTTATCTTTCCCTCATTCTCTCTCCCCTTCCCTCCTGTCTCCCCCCCGCTCTGCTCTCCCTATCTTTCCCCCTCATTCTCTCTCCTCTCCTGTTTACCTCTCTCTTCCCCATTCTGTTTCTGTCCGTCTCTCCAGTTGCTCTTCGTCTCTCATCTCTCCCTCGATCCATCTTTTGATGTAAAAACTGGTTGTCTCATTGACCCACTTATAAGCCTCATGAAAAATCCAGCATTTCTCTACTCTTCTTTTAGCTTCTGTGTATGAATATTTTACGTTGACAGCAGATGAGAGATGGAGAGCGATATCAGCACACTAGACGCCACTTTCCCCTGAGCCAGCACTACAAATGGACATAGTGTTAGGATGACTTCAGACTTGCTTCCCCTGTTCCAGGTAACCTTTCGTGCCATATGCTTTGGTGAAAAGTTCCAAGAGTTTGCCGTGAAACCGCATAAAAAGTGTCATCACATTGTATCAAGTATTTTGTGCATGAAAATGTGGACTACAGGTTGCTGACAGAACGTGCTCGTAGACACTATTCATAAAATGTTTGTTATTGCACAATATTGCAAGTGCCCGAGAAATTCAAGAAGTTCAAGCTTAAGGCCACTGCATGTATTTGTCACTCGGCGTCATGAGCCGACCTTCCCAGGTGAACAAATCAACGCCATAAATGGCTAGAAGACTTTGCCGGCATACAGAATGATCATCTGTTCAGAAACCGCGCCACCACTTTAAGCGCGTAGAAAACACACCACTAGACGCCCGAGGCACTGCATAAACCGACTTCTCTATAACCTGTTATGGGCGAACGCCCCTCCCCACGCTTGACTCCACGGCGCCTACACGCATGCCTGCTTTTTTGATTTGGGCCAGTCTTGGCAGAAAATGATCATGTATCCATCATAAGCCAGATAGCATACAAAGTTGGCTGGTGTTCTGTTGATTTGGAGCCATATTGGAAACAACAAAATGCTCAGTGCATTCGTGTCCAATGAATGAACTCTGGCCGATCCATTGATTTCCTGATCGACAATCCTAAATATAGCGTGGTCCTTAATCTCTCAGGGCCCCTGTGGCTGTTGTCATCTGTCTGTGCTGTCCGCGTAGGTCCCATTGTCAGTCACAAGGCCCGGCTCGGAAATGCGCCCCGACTAGATCTAAAGCCGTTCTACACTGGAACTACCAAGAAGTAGAGTGGGCCGGGGTGACCTTAACTTAAGGACAAGTCCCAAATAAGTCAAGAAATGACAAATGAACTGTACTCTGGAGAGAGTCCTTCACCGACCCGCCAGCCATTCCAAATGATGGCTGTGTGCCTTAGGCGAGGTGACACAGGATGGGCTTTTCACCGGAACTGAGGGCTTTGCACACTCCAAGACCCCCCTCCCCCCACACAACACACAGGCAGACAATCAAGCACCACATACAGTACACACTCCTCCTCCTCCCTCTCTTTTCTGCGTAGCCATGGCAACGCAACAGTTTGACCAATGCGGTACAAGCCGTCTCTTCAGATCAGACGAACACCACCTGGAGGAGGTGACCTGGGAAGACCGGACTGGGCATGCCTGGGCCCGCCTCGTTCTCTCGGGCTGAGTGTGACTGGCGTGGATGTGTCGCGGCAGAGACGGCACAATGCAACAACTCAAGCCTGTCTTTACAAGGCTCAAATTTCTACGTATAGAAAATCACGCAGTGTGTGTGTGTGTGTGTGTGTGTGCGTGTGTGTTTCAAGGTTTGTTATGGGAAGCGTGACTGTCTTTGATGCCTTGTTGAAAATGCTTCCCTGAGCATGATCAATGTAACGTTTCACGTCTGCAAACAAATGTGACGTGTTCGTGTGCATCATTTCTCAAATATCTGCAGTTTTGGGGGCTTCTGGGGGGTTGGGGGGTTAGAATTTCAAGCGTCTTACCTTTTCTTGGCTTCTTCCTGTTTTCTCTTTTTGTCGTTTTTCTCCTGCAGGTAAATCTTGTTCCTCTCATTCCGGGCGTGGTCCAGATTCTGAGAGACCAGCCCTTTGTAGGCTCTTAGTCCGCTGTCTTCAACATACTGGAAAAATCTCAGGCTTTCTTCCTCTTTCGAGCTCATCATTCTTCACGAGCGATCCGGCAGCCTCCTGCAAGAAGAGCACATAACAGTCTTAATGACACAGCCTTTACACAGCCCGAGCGCTGTTCCCAGTGTCTTGTTCTCACGTGGAGACGGAAGCTTGGTTGGCGATGTAACGGGTTCCTGAAAAACGGCCGTTTCAGGCACAGTGACGTTCACAGCGGCTGTGTCGGTGTGGGGTTCGACGCTCACAAAGGCTTGTTAGTGTGTTGGTGGCGATGGCTGCGTCACGGCTGCGACCGCAACTTTCATCAATTTCCCCCGGGGCATGGGAAAGACACACACTCTGACACATGATCTGAGCGTATCGAGAACCTACTGACTTACTGACCAAAACCAATAAAACCAAAGCAGATGACTCACTAGCCCAATAAGCCGTGAGTAGGATGGATGACTAGTTCAGTGGTACGTTTCCGTTCCTGTGAACAGTGACCCGTAAGGCAGTGTAGCACCGTCTTCGTTTTTGTGCATTCCTGTGGTTTGGGTTTTGCTTGTGACTGCTGTGATTTCCTGATCAAAACCCTGGTTTATGCTTTGATCTGTTTCTCTGGGAGATGATTCCCTTTTTTAGGTTCCTCCGCGGTGTTGTGCGTCGCCAACGTGAGCGCGGAGGCACCAGTGAAATCAAGACGACTGCCCTGACATTGGTTCAGCTGTCACTCAGTTACTTTACCCCCCCCCCCCCCCCCCCCCCCCCCCCCCCCCCCGGCGCAGAGAGACAACGGACGGGGAAACGCGATCGACGCTGTTTGCAGCGACATCCGAACACACAATTGAGAATCTAATGATGTTTAGAGAGAGTGTGTGTGTGTAGAAATGCACAGGGTACATCAAATAGCTGCTCTTTTTGCGTGTGTGTGTGTACAGTTTTTAACAGCATCTAGTATCCTGTAGGAGTCTGCAGCAGAAGAGAAGACAGGAACGTGCACTAAGTAGGTCAGTGTTTTCAGATCAGCCTAAGACTCATGCTTGTTTCTTTGAGTGTGTGTGTGTGTGTGTGTGGAGTGGGGGAGGGTGCCATGGGGAGAGTGTGCGTGTGTGTGTGCGTGTGAGTCATCAAGCTGTCAGATGAGGAGTGCATGGCTCAACTCGTAGAGACCAGCAGTTGTCTGACCATCTCTGCATCCATCGTCTCTCCCGTTCAGTCTCTCGGGGAGACTCGGACGTCAGGGGTTGGTGAGGCCAACTGCTCCGTGGCTGCTTCTTAAAGGGCCCGGCTCCGAATCCGTGTCGCAGAGAGAGACGCTCTGCTGTAAACACCGCGGAATCTGCGGAGCCGGCAGGCTAGAGGGCTGGCTCTCGAGCCTGAATCTCCCGGTTCAATGTCGGCCCACGTATCACAGGTCCTAAGTGCAGTGGTTTCGTGAAGCTGCCGATTGGTGAAGCGCCGCTGGAAATCAGTGAATTTGTTGAATGGAGGTAAAATGTAGTCAGGTTGGTGTGTGTGTGTGTATGGTGGGGGGGGAGTCAAAGCACAATTTAAACACTGCTGGAGCTGAATTAATCCAGCCTCTTTAATCCCTGTAAGCCTACAGTGCTATGGCGCCTTGTTTATCAGGCCGTTGTTCAACGTGAAACCCCGGTGTCCCGGTTTTCTGTGGTGCTGCGCGGCCCACATCTCCCCCCGTCTTTCGCCCTCGCCTCCATCTTGCATCTCTTCTCCATTTTAAGTTGATGTTTACAGTGCAAATTTGTTTCTCTTAGCCGTTATACGTTTGGTTTTTGCGTAGTCTCCCATCGCTGTCAGTCAGTTCAGATGTCCCATTGGCTGTGACATTGGCTGTCCTCCCGAGGCCCACTTTTCTCAAAGCGAAAAACAGAAGGAGCGCACTGTTTCCGTATCTAGGCAACGATGTCATGGGACGAGGTCGTTGGGATACTCCCTAGCGGTTAGGGGCTGCAGTCAACATCAGGTAACCATGGTGAACTCTACGAACTCGGTAACACCGTAATGTGAAGGTGTGTGTGTGTGTGTGTGTATGTGTACGTGTGCGAGTGTGTGTGTGTGGTAATACTTACAATGGAACGGTGTCCCTGCTGGCTTCAGGAGGGCCAAAGTGGCGTTCTCTGGGCGAGTCCTGTTCGCTCCGCCGACCAACACGGACAAATCACGAAGCACGTGCGCAGAATTCCAATTTAATCCACAGGGATGTCCAGTAGCCATGTTACTGTGGGCGCCCAGCAGGTTTGCTCACAGGAGTCTCCCAGGGCCAGAGCGGTGCCAGGGGGCCGAGAGGCCAGCGGATGCCAAGCCCTGGGCTCCCTCCACCAGGGAGTGTGAGAGACCCGAGCCGCCCCGTGCGAACGATGCTACACTCCACCCCAGGGGCCGGCTTTACAATCATCTGCCCTTGCAACGCGGCATGGAAGGAGGCAGCTGTACTGCTACACACACTGCCAGCATCACACACACACACACACACACACACACACACCCTTAACCACCAGACGGACAGGACACAAGGAAACCTCTCACACTCTCCTCCTGAGTTGCAGTCACTGTCAGTGGACAGAATGTGCGCGTTGCCTGCAAAAATCTTCCTGGGTCTCTCCCTGATGGTTTCAGCCCAAGCGGATGAACTCTCGTCTGTCCGGGAACGGCCCGGCAGGTGCAGTTTGTATCCGTAGTTAAGGAGAGCGCTGTGTGTGTGTGTGTCCCCCCCCAGTGTTTCTCAGAGAGAGCTGTTGTTCGTTGCTGCTCCCGTCCAAACGGAGCTCCTATCTGCTAGCCTGAGCTACAGCAGATGAGTCCAGGCTGCTGAAGAGGGGTTCACAACACAATGGACACGCCTACTCCACCTTCCTCCCAGCAAATCTCATGCTGCCTCTCCTATGAGTCACACCCCCTCCCGGCTCTCTCTCTCTCTCTCTCTCTCTCTCTCTTGCTCTCTCTCTGTTCTCTGTTTAATTAATTCTCTTCTTAACTCATCCTCTCAGCTCGTCTCTTTCTGCTTTCAAACCCTCTCTGCCTACCCCTCTTGTTTTTCTCTCTGTCTTTCTTGACTCCCTCGATGTCTGTGCCTTTTCAGGACCACGGACAGCTCTCCCCGGCAGCCCGCGGTGGTGTGTTGGGGGGGGGGGGGTGCTTCAGGAGGTTGGGGTGGTTGGGGGCATCCTTGCCACCACTGCTGCCAGGGTGTGACCTCATTAGATATAGCCTCCCCCTGCCACGGCAACCACATCGCCACCCCCTCTCCAGCCCCACCCACTCTCCGCCCCTCCACCCCCTCTCTCTCAGCTTGTAAACAAGATTGGGGAACACAGAAAAACAGCCCACAATGAACACGGACAGGCGTTCAGGCGCATTCACACGTTAATTCCAAACAGAACAACACAAATCTGTACGCAACATAGCGACCCGCACGGCGTACAAAACGTCTGAATGCAATAAAGAAGGAAAACACATTCGCAACCCCCCCCCCCCCCCCCCGCGACACTTTTAATTGAAGCACACTGCGCGAACGCAAAACATGGGAAATGGTGCGGCGACAGTCGCGTCCCTCCCACGCTGCTAACACGGGGGGGCTGCGGCCGACAGTGACTTGTTTACAGTGTGGCGCCCACCTCCATGGGTTGTTGGTGTGGGGGGGGGGGCACTCGGCCAGGCGGGCTGCGAGTGCGGTGGGCTGGTACGGCGGGATTAACGCGGTCGACACAAAGGGATTAGGCGAGCAGTGATCTGTTGTTTTCGTCAGCCCTGCCCTCCGTTCTCCTCGCCCCCTGCCCCCACTTTCCCCCTCCCCAGCCTCCCTTCGGGAAACAGGCGCTCCCACAGAGGCGCGACAACAGAATACAGCTGCAGGAACACGGGGCGGTGATTGGGGGAATGTGGGGTTTATTAGCAGAGACTGAGCAGATGGGAAACAGGTGATGAGAGAGGCAGACAGCCCAGTTGTACTAAAGTAACATCATTGCTAGAAAAAACATAATGGATTGCATGTCGTAGATCTATTTGATTACCCGTTTACCCTTGGCGAGCTTTACTCTGGGAAATGATAATGGCGGTAAAATTCGAGGGTCCTTTGAAATTGTTTGTGCGGACGACATGGCACTCGCTCAACGCAGGATTTTTTTAATTCATATCCTGTAGCTCGAGACTCTAATTTCTACTAATGGATGTCACGTGGATGTGCTTGTTATTTTAGATGGCTAATCCTGTGCTTTAACGGTACTTCCCTCATGAGGGCGTGTGCTGAGCAAGAGTATCAATCAAGACCTTCCAATTGAATCACAAGTGCTCTCTCTGACGGCACCAATGTCTATCACACACCAGAGTTGAGTTAAATTACATCGATGCCAAGATAATTGACCGCAAAATATAAATGACCGCAGGCAATGTGGTTGACTGGTCACACACAAAGCCAGCCAGAATCAGTCACATCCGCCACTTAAAGAGGACAAAGAAATGGTCCATCTTGACCTCCTCCCCTGAGCCTCAAACCTCAAAAGAAGTGTTTACACTCTGACAGGGGTCGGTAAGCACACAGTAAACAGAACAGACCACGTTTGGGTCATTCAACAAGCTCTGTTAGTCTAATTCGACTGACTCCACAGGGTGAGAGGTTAATACAACAACTACTTCCAATGAAGTGCACTTCCACAAATGACAGTGTTGCAGTGGATTGCATGGAGATTTGTCTTCTCATAATGAGTTTTGCAGTGGATTGCATGGAGATTTGTCTTCTCATAATGAGTTTTGCAGTGGATTGCATGGAGATTTGTCTTCTCATAATGAGTTTTGCAGTGGATTGCATGGTGATTGTTTTCTCATAATGACAGTGTTGCAGTGGATTGCATGGAGATTTGTCTTCTCATAATGAGTTTTGCAGTGGATTGCATGGTGATTGTTTTCTCTTAATGACAGTGTTGCAGTGGATTGTATGGTGATTGTCTTCTCATAATGACAGTGTTGCAGTGGATTGCATGGTGATTGTCTTCTCATAATGACAGTGTTGCAGTGGATT
Source organism: Esox lucius (assembly GCF_011004845.1). NCBI lineage: Eukaryota > Metazoa > Chordata > Actinopteri > Esociformes > Esocidae > Esox > Esox lucius. The sequence goes on from NC_047571.1 coordinate 30,603,565, forward strand.
GCATGGTGATTGTCTTCTCATTATTGCAGTTTTGCAGTGGATTGCATGGTGATTGTTTGTCTTCTCATAATGACATTGTTGCACTTATGTTTTACTGTATTTCATTAGGAGTATATTTTAAGTTTACTAAAATCCTTATTCCAATTATGCACTAAAGAATATTTATACTATTTAAATAGTTCTTAACTAATATTTGTTATACAATGTAGTGTACTTAAGTACAATGTAAGTGTTTCCAGAAATAATACACTACAAGTAGCATTACATTTTTGCCCTGAGTTACAACTGACTTTGTACAATTGTACTGCAACTGAGGTCTAGGTTTTGGTCATTAACTGAGGTACACAATTTTAATTCTGTAGTAATAGAGATTAGAAAAGATACTGATGATTGCTCCATTAGGGATGTGCATAAAGAGTGCCAACTCACATGCTCGCAACTAAGTGTATTGAACTTCAATGTATGTTGATTCTAGGTAGATTCTTTCCATACATGTTTATCACTGGCAGCACATTTTACACCAAATGAAGGTCTGAGAATGTGTAACTGTACTTAGAATAAGGTTGATTCTGAACAGTACTTTGGATTTACTGTAAACAGTAGGAGGTAGTATACACGGGTTTGGGTAATTCGATTTACAGCAGTGCTCTTTACAACACCTGTGTATGTGTTTCCCAATATTGAATTTGACAACACTTTCACACACTGTTTTTACAGTTTAGCCAAGCACGCAACGATGTAAACAAATATTGATCTGCTGCTACTGCCAAATGATGTAGTAATAGGACAATTAGTACATTTAGCCAATCGATCAAAAACAACAAAGGAGGTGAAACCGTTTGGGACAGTAATCAACAGGTCAACATTTAAGGTCAATAGTGGTAACATTTTGACCCACACATTAAGGCCCCATAAATAGTCAATAATGTCTAGAGGGACTGCAAAATGTCTGAGTGGCAGGAAAGCGGGCTGTCTGAGTGGCAGGAAAGCGGCCTGTCTGGGTTTCTCTTCACACATGGGGCGTGTTCAGGTGAGAAGGAGGAGGAGGGCAATGGACGAGCTCGCTGAATATATTGAAGATGTCAGACTCTCATAAAAGTTTCAGGGCAGCTTTCATCCCCTGTACGTCCCTCTTAAGAAGTGGAGCGGAAACTTCCCATTCTGGCCATCAGCGCACGGACACCTGACTTACTGGAACAAACACAGGCAGGGACACAAACACTGAAGCCGGGAGAACGCGGCCACAGACAGCCTCCTAAAACACCGGAGCTCATGCCTAGACAGAGTAATTTGGAGCACACGTGGCACATAGTTATGGAACGCTGGGTCTTAATTTGTGTCTTAATGAAGATGTACGTTAAATACCACTGATGCTTCAAATTAGCTTACTGACCAATAAACACTTGAATATGAACTATCGTTATTTTATTATTTAAAGCTGCACTAGGTAGGAATTTCAGTAAAAAAAATAATAATAATTACAGGATTTTGCTATTACTCACCAGTCAGAAAGCAGTTCAGCACCAACAGAATGAATAATATCAGAATAATAATATGGAAAATAGAATTACTTAATACAGAAAAAGCACTAACTCATGTTGTTCTTAGCCTTGCTAACATTAGCTAAGGGTTATTGGCTACTTGCTTACGAGATCTAGTCTTCTTTGGCTTTGCAGTTTTCATAGAGTGCTTTAGTAGACAAGGGAGGGATTGGAAGTTTGTCGTCCTGGTTTTTAGGTGCCATTATAGTTCCTTACAGTACGCGATCTACTCTCCCTATGGCATACTTATGCTATATACATCATCCAGGTAATAAGTGCCCAAGGAGGAAGGCCCGCCTCACAAAAGGCGATTGGCTGGAACGGGATTGGCTGGAAAGTAGCGGCATGCTCCAAAAATTATAAATTGACATTTCACTGGCACTGGCCTGTCTGTGTTGCCATACAACTCTTACATGACCGCATTAGCTTACACAGCATGTTTATAGGGGACAAAAGTTATTTTGTTTTTTTACTGAAAAAAATCCTACCTAGTTCAGCTTTAACGTCAGTTACGCTAGGAAGCCTGCAAACCAGAACGCTAACTGAAAAAATAAACTGGCTGATGACCTCCCCTAAAAATCAGTCTCCAATGTAATGTTTGTACCAATGCAGGCCTAGGGCATCTGTTTAGCTGGGAAAGCTAGCCAGAAAGAAATGTAGCTGGTGTATTCTCTCCCCAACAACAAAACAACATCATAACGACACTATCTTATTGTTTCTTTTTGATAAGGGACGCTATCACTTTAACAGTCCTAATTTGTTTCTGGTCATGTTTGGACCCAATCCATTTAGCATGAGGATTGTAAACAGCTAAGAAAATCGAACATGACTGCAGTTGCTGGTTATTGCATTCGGGACAGTTCTACAATCTGTTTCTTATTTAATGTGTCAAAAAGCATTTGTATTTTGACACACAAAAACGGCGGCGTTCCATACATAGTGGAACCTACGTGCTCACACTAACGTTATTTGCCTTCCACAAGGCTGTTCATTAGTGTATAAATATTGGACACAAAAAAACTACGAAAAATTCAAATCGACAAAAACAATAGTTTTAATATTATAACAGGAGACAGCACAGTCTCACTGGGAATTTGCTCAAAAACATACAAAAACTACGCGTTTTTGGGACACCCGATTCGTGCAAAAAAGCACGAGCTAACAGGTTTTGTGCCTTTTTCCGCGTTTCAGTGAGACAGATACCGTAGCGTTGTTGTATCAACTGAATTTAAAGATTTTTGCCCAAATCTGGTATGATTAGTACAGCAACTAGATGCAATCATATTTGCATAGCTTTAAACATTGTTAAGTTTTCCTGATGAGTTGTGGCCAGTGATGATGTGCGCACGTAAACACAACCTAGGTTTGTGCATTTTCGCATGAAAATGCTCGAAAACAAACAAAATACTTTTCGTAAGTTTTTGCACAAATTCACTATGTAGCAATCGACTATAGTGCTAGTCAGAACAGGTATAGCCTTTCTCTAAACAAACAATATGCGTTTCTGGAAATGTTTTTGTTAAACCTCCCATTTTGAGCTGGCTGTGAAATATGTTGTTTATGCTTTGTGCGTATAACCTCTAAGTGGAATCACTATCACACCTCAGTCAGCTATGAAATTCCAAGCTTGAAAGCGAGCGGTCTTGATGACTTGGGGGATATTTCAACACATGCGTGACATAGATGCGTTTTGAGTCGACCGTGCCGCTTTCAAAACCAGTGTGCAGAAATCACAGAATGCATCTCCCTATGACCTAGTGGCCATGAATAAAACAGTGTTGTAAACAACACGGGCATTAACTTATCTAGGCTAGGATTCCAATACACCATCAGTTACCTATTTACAGTGACCTCTGAACTTAGAGGTGGTGACCAAATGAGGTGGAACATGACTATAGTACGCACAAAATGTGGTAAGCGTGAGCACACACAAAAACACATCCACTCCTTCCCCCATTAATTCACGTAGTTGAAAATTTGACCTCATTCACACGCAGTCAACGTGCACACACCCATGTAGCCAAATCATAACCAAACAGCTAGTATAAGCTGTCCTTGTGATCCTTAGTGGGTAAAGCGGGTCATTCCACAGTCGGCATCATCACTGCGCATGTCGTGGGCACAGCAGTGGTCGAAGGTGTAACCTGGTTACACTGTAAGACAGGTTTTGATTCCAGCCCACTGCTGTTGAAGCACGTCCACCCTTTTCTGTCCTCCATTTAAAACTGTAGCCTACTATGTTAACATTTCTTTCTTTTTTTCTCACAGTTGTTTGGTAATTTCATGTTTATACTATTTCATAAGCCCCCACCCCTACACAAATAAATCTGAGATTTGTTGCTATATATATAGGTATTGGGGCTTCTGTCACTACAACAACAACAACACAGCCCTGAAGCATTCCCCTTCACATTGCAATAGAGTATGTGCCATGTCTCACCCAACCTCCTTAGCTAGCCCACTGATTTAGCAACCCCCAGAGTTGTCAAGCAGAGTCACGACCATAACAACAAACACCACTCCTCGTTAGCCAAGGCGGGGAGGTGAAAATGGGGGTCTGAGGAGTGTAATCACTCAAACGGGTGACTGGGGGCATGAATCCGACGGTTTAACCCCCCGTAAGCCCCTAAATCCCCAGTTAAGAGGGACACAACTAATGAGCTAAAACCTTATGTGTGGCTGCACACTGGTTGGACCCAGACAGAAGACCGCACTAACCCCCTGGTGCTTAAGGAAAGCAAAGTGTGGTTAGGAAGTTGCCAAGAAGACGCTGTTGTGTGGTGACGGAGATGACTACCATGCATGACTGTTGCAATGCTGTGAAGGAGATGACTACAAAGCATGATAGTCGCAATGCAGTGACGGAGATTACTACCATGCATGATAGTCGCAATGCGGTGACGGGGGTGACTAATATGCGTGATAGTCGCAATGCGGTGACGGGGGTGACTAATATGCGTGATAGTCGCAATGCGGTGACGGGGGTGACTAATATGCGTGATAGTCGCAATGCGGTGACGGGGGTGACTAATATGCGTGATAGTCGCAATGCGGTGACGGGGATGACTAATATGCGTGATAGTCGCAATGCGGTGACGGGGGTGACTAATATGCGTGATAGTCGCAATGCGGTGACAGGGATGACTAATATGCGTGATAGTCGCAATGCGGTACCAGAGATGACGACCACGCATGATAGTCGCAATGCAGTGACGTAGTTGATAATTATCAAATGGACTGTCGTTACGGTGATGAGTTATGCAAAAACAATTGTGCTTGTGAGATAGCTGACAATTCCACTGAAGGGGGTTGCCATCGAATGTATATTGTATCAATATGTTACTTTAATGGGAAAATCACGGAATGGGAGTTGATTGCAACACCCAAAATAAAAGGGACTTACCTCTAAGAAATGTTTTTCATTATCTCCATTTTTGGAATAGGTTTCTATTACATTTAACATACAGTGGGTAATAAGAATGTTAGGTTACAGTACTGTATAAAGTAATCCTCACAATTTTTGTTTAGGTTTTTGCAGGCCCAGATGACTGATGTTCCTGAGCTCAGCGCTTTCATGTCAAAGCCTGCATGCATTGAGCTTTAACATAATTCTGATACACAGTATTGAGGTTATTCATAGAGATGACATGACCCCCTTGGTTCACAATCAAAACAAGTTCAGTTGAAAGCCCAGATATCCAGCACCATCTGTTGACATTAATCAGCAAACACAGGCAATAAGCTAAAGCACTGAATATTTTAAATGTATCCTGCCTTATGTGAAGACGCCTTTCAGCAAAATGCAGAATACAGAGTTCAAGTGCCCTGCCATGTTTTTATGTCAAAACTCCAATAGGACCCTGTTTATGTTTTCTTATTGGCACCCCCCTTTGACATCAGTTGTTGTCTGACCAAAGGCGCTGGCAAGGAGAGGGAGAGTTTTGGGAAAAGGCAGCCAGATCACAAGCGTTACACCGAGTGCAATTTCTCTGGCGCAGGAGACAATCTTAATTTGGTGCACTCGCCGACATGATTGTCAACCGGTCTGTAAAAGAAATGTATTGTTGTCTAATGGCCTTTTTATGATGGAGAAAGCGCTTTGGGGAGAAAAGACTGTGACAAATGTCTGATAATCCCGAGTTTCCTGGAATGGAAACAGAATACTTTGACCTTTTTGATCTACAGCGGTTTCTGTCCGAACGGGATGTCAAACCCAAGTTAAACATGCTCTTCAGTCCCATTTATTGCTACCGGTGTATTCTGTAAAGATGCATGTGCTGTTGAAATAGTCAGTTCAAACAATAACTGAAAAATTGCAGTTTCCTCGTAAATGTTCTACTTTTGAAATAATAATACCTAGCCATGTTATTACGTACAGCCGCATGGGATTATACCGACTGCCTCATCCATTAGAACAAAAAAATACTATTTTTTTTAGCAATGTAATTGTAATCTACATATATCCTCAAACCATGATTACATTTTTTTTTAAATCTGGGACTTTCAGCGACGTACGACAACAGTGGTCTTAGCTGTACCCAGTGGGGCTCACAATGCGTACTAATACCGGAATTGTACATTCAGAGATATTTAATATTTGACGAATCGCCAGTTGTTTCACTCCGTCTGCCTGGGGTGAGTTTAGGTGGTTGGTCTGTGTGCCTGCCTATAAAAGAAACGGGACGCTGTTTGACTGCTGCACAACGATTCTTAATTAAATAAGGTAAAGGTCACAAAAGCATGATGTCATGAGGCAAGAGTTTCTACAAGGCCAGCTGTGTTTTCCTCACAGTAGCCAGGTTATCATAGCTAATTTGACCCGGCTTCCAGGGTTGTATCAGTTCAATAGAATCCTTATTCTGAAAAGCAAAAGACTCACAGATATTCTAATTGAGGGCGTTAGAGAGTTGAAGCGTCGAGAACGCTTGGAGGAGCGTGAGGAAGAAGGCTCGGCTGCGGACAACCGGTTTAACGGCTGTTACGGACAGGATGTGGTTGAACAGTCTTGTTTTACACTTTACGTTCACATTTTATGAATGTAGCAGACGCTCTCATCCAGGGCGATTTACAGGTGTAATGGTGAATTATGTATGTTCCGCTGGTTTAGCAGGTGATCAGGAAAGAACACAAGCGGTAGGAGGATGAGAAATGGAAGAGGCAGGGGGGCTGCTGGGGTGGGGAGGACTATGAAGTTCTGCTCAAGGCTCAAACAGGGTGTACATACCGGTGGGTTAAAACATTATATAGAAACAGGGTGAGATCAAGAGCATGATGCTGGAGGAATTGATAACTACCCAGGGGACTTGGTGAGACTGTGAGAAGGTCTGGAGTAGAAAAGCTTAATGAGTGTGTAGAGAGGATGTGCAGGTCATCATATCATGTTTTTTCTAAAGGATATACAAACCCGATTCCAAAAAAGGTTGGGACACTGTACAAATTGTGAGTAAAAAAGGAATGGAATAATTTACAAATCTCATAAACGCATATTTAATTCACAATATAATATAGATAACATATCGAATGTTGAAAGTGAGACATTTTGTAATGTCACGCCAAATATTGGCTCATTTTGGATTTCATGAGAGCTACACATTCCAAAAAAGTTGGGACAGGTAGCAATAAGAGGCCGGAAAATTAAATGTACAGATAAGGAACAGCTGGAGGACCAATTTGCAACTTATTATGTCAATTGGCAACATGATTGGGTATAAAAAGAGCCTCTCAGAGTGGTAGTGTCTCTCAGAAGTCAAGATGGGCAGAGGATCACCAATTCCCCCAATGCTGCGGCGAAAAATAGTTTCTCAGAGAAAAATTGCAAAGAGTTTGAAGTTATCATCATCCACAGTGCATAATATCATCCAAAGATTCAGAGAATCTGGAACAATCTCTGTGCGTAAGGGGTCAAGGCCGGAAAACCATACTGGATGCCCGTGATCTTCGGGCCCTCAGACGGCACTGGATCACATACAGGAATGATACTGTAATGGAAATCCCAACATAGGCTCAGGAATACTTCCAGAAAACATTGTGTCGGTGAACACAATCCACCGTGCCATTCGCCGTTGCCGGCTAAAACTCTATAGGTCCAAAAAAAAAGCCATATCTAAACAGGATCCAGAAGCGCAGGCGTTTTCTCTGACTGTGGCAAAGTGGGAAAGTGTTTTGTGGTCAGAGGAATCAATTCATAAACTTGAGCAATTTGTCTCCTCAGTCCCCAGACGTTTGCAGTCTTTTATAAAAAGAAGAGGGGATGCCACACAGTGGTAAACATGGCCTTGTCCCAACTTTTTTGAGATGTGTTGATGCCATGAAATTTAAAATCAACTTATTTTTCCCTTAAAGTGATACCTTTTCTCAGTTTAAACATTTGATATGTCATTGTATTCTGAATAAAATATTGAAATTGGAAACTTCCACATCATTGAATTCGGCTTTTATTTGTACAGTATCCCAACTTTTTTGGAATCGGGTTTGTAAAAAGGACAGACAAAGGTGCTGTTAAGATAAAATGAATGGTAAATATTTACATTTCAGTTCAAGCGAGGTGACAGATGTTAATGGAGAAACAACCTAGTCGTGTGTGACAAAACACTATTGTCTAAGTTGGGAAAAATATCTGTAAATTGAACTGATTTAGATTTTTATAATAGCTTATCTTCATTCTTCAACATGATTGCCTAACTGCCTAAAACATTTCAGCCATAAACACAATGAAAACTTTTTTGACCGCTTGTGAATATTATTTCGATACCATGTAAACGTTTTGTATACGTTGTCTGCCATCTGCCGACTACTGCCCGGGATTCATCCGTGAAGGGCTTGCTTAAGTATGAAGGGGCCATCGAAGGCGGGCATTTGCACACTGAAATCGGTTGCGAAGCCAAACTAGAGTGAGTTCAACAGCCTGGTGGGGTGAGCTTCTGAATAGTATGTGCAGAATTTCTGGTTGTGCAGTACCATAGTTTCATCCGTGGTCCGGATGGTTGGTCTCAGGTGATCACGCAGATAAATACGGAAGTGGACGTCCTGTGTTGCTATGGTTACTAGTGGTCTATTTTGGCAAAAGAGAACTGATCACTAACTTGGATGGACGTAAACAAATTTGTGCACTACATTTTAATAGAAACTAGCTTTTTGTGCATATTTAAATTGTATTTGTACAGTGTAGTATATTTCACAACCATCAATTCACCGCTGGTTATTTTACACCAACCTTTCCAATATCTAGACGAGAGCGGACGATAAATGTGTTTAAGCAACGTTAGTCGAATCCGCCATTCCCAATCAAAATAAAAGTCCCCTATTAGGCTTTTATCCCTAGGTTGGCATCGGTTTCAATGTGAGACTATTATTTCGAAGGTGTTCAGAATAATCCCCCAGTATCGGTCTCTGTTTTTGTTTCTAATGTTGTTCACCGCACACACGTCTTTTTTCGTCACCTACTGCAATGTCAAAATCCGAGCTATCACGATGCGTTTAGTTTACCGGTACTACAATTAATAAATGCAGCTACCTAACATTCTGACACTGCATGACTGTCGCCTGCTTATATCGACTATACGGCCATGCGTTTGGTTGATGACCCGCACACAGGATTTTATTGCATTTTATCATTGAGCTAATATAGTAGTTATACGAATCTGGAGTTCAAGGAAGCAGTACAACATACGGGTATGTTACTTATGAACTGCATGAAGCTGTTACTAGCTAGCTTTAACGTCAAAACTGTGAACGAACCTTGCAACGATAATTGTTAGCATGTATGTTCGTTTGTAAACACTTGATAGCTAACCCTTTTAAGGATAGTAGCTACGCTATGGCTGCCTACATACACAGACTACGTTGTTTTTGTTTTAATTATACCGCCGTATAATTGGTTTTCCATTAGGTTATTTTCTGATGATTATATCAGCCTTGCATTGATCATACTATTGGATCATTAACGTCTTTTAAACTAGCTAACTACAGGGCTTTCCTCATTCATTGCTTGTTCTCACGTGTACGGTCAAGTCAAGAAATCCTGATTGGCCCTCTGCCAGCGTCTCACCTACGCGGCTTAGCCAATTAGTGCACATATTGGACCGTGTTTGTTAAGGTTGTTTTGGACTAGGCAAAGAAATCAGGCTTCATTATATACATTCGATGCCTTTTCCGAGACAGCCTGTAAAAGCCATTGTACCTAATTAATGTATACATTTGATTTAATACCTTAGATGTCTGTTGTTGTTATTACTAGGCCTGATGAGTGGGGCAACCTTCCCCTCTTCTGAGGAGGCCGAGATGAATCGTCTCCACTATCAGCTGGAGTACACGGAGGGCATAAGCCAGCGAATGCGCATCCCCGACACACTCAAAGTGGCCCCCGAAAACCAACACGGCCTTGTTTCCCAGCAGCCCCCGGCCCCTCAGATGATGCAGGTGCCAGAGAGGATTGTTATAGCAGGTGAGCAATGGCCAATATCAGTCTGCTGAGAATGTTTTTCTCAGCAGACTGATCTTCTTGATAAAATATGGAGAAACCTATCTGGATGTCGGTGTGTTGGTCCAAAGGCCTGTTTAGTTGACGAGTCGTTGTACTGCCACGTCCTATGGATCACGTTACATTCAGTTGCCACGTTACATTCAGTTGCCTTCGATTCTGCGCATCGCCAAAACACGTCGCCTTTCCCCTCCCACCGTCTCCAGGGGATGAAGCAGGGGACCGGTACTCCCGGCCCAGAGACCTGGACCTGATCCAGTCGACTCCTCCCGTGGACCTGCTGGACATGAAGGCTCCGCCACGCGTCCTCACCCTCAACGAACAGCCCCTGGACTCTCTGGAGACAGACACGGCCCCCTCGCCACAGCCCCGTGGCAACCAGGCGGTGAGTTGGGGTCAGTTGTATGATGTCATTAGCGCTAGGCTAATGTCCTGCCAAAAGTCATTCTTGGGACTGTGCAGTCTGGAGCATGCTAACCAGGTTCCCGTGTCTCAGATTGATCTTTTGCATGCTACAGTGGTAACGCAGAGCGGTGTGTAAGTAGGACCGCCCAGTTACTATCTAGTTATCTTGGGGAGAAATAGGCCCAATGATGCTTTTGATTGGGATCAGTCCGTAAACTTGGCCTAAGATGCATCGGTAACACGTTCCACTGTCCACAGGTCCACTCCCAGCCGCGGTCACGGAGGGAACGAACTGTGAGTGATAACTTGCTCGTCCGCCAGAGTGGCCCGGCCGGCAGAAGCGACGTGAGGTAAGAATCAGCCCAGCTAGGATGAGGAGCCCATGGTATTTCGTTTCCTTTGCTGTTGTTATGTGATGCCTGTTCTCGCCACCCAGAACCAAGTGATATTTCTGGAGCTTACCAACACCTAAAATCTGGAAGGGGAGTGGCTACGTGGCCCGTTCCCCTCGCTCTCTATGGTACACCCTCTGGAACATCTGAGTAAAAGGCCAGATGTGGTTCAGGGTTGCTGAGATGAGTCACACGAGAGACTATGAAATGCCCTCCCTCCTTGTCTCAGTGTGACCCTGTCGCCTGTGGCCCCACCCCTTCGAGTCTGTCCTCCGCTCTGTCCTCCTGAGGATGTGATGGGTCTGCAGTACAGTGCCACCGGAGTCCTCTCCTACATCCAGTGCACCACGCGCCGGGCCTACCAGCAGGTCCTCGAGGTCATGGAGGTCGACAACCACCGCAGGTGAGACGCGCACAGTGAGTCCCAGGTTCCGCCCTGTTCCACACCCTGGCCTAGAAAGGGTCGATTGCACGTTCTCTGTATTAGAAGGTGGAACGCTGCAAGTGGAGGGATGCAAGCTCACACTTCAGGAGAAGGTGGTGGATGTGGGACGCGTCCGATGAGTGGCCCCACTCATGGGCGTTGACCCTCGGCCGGGGTGAGATAAAGGTCTGCTGTGTTTGTCTCATCCCAGTCTCAGTAAGCTGCAGTGCAGTGTGATTAGCTCGTAGCTATTGGAAACAGATTTCCCTAATCTGTTTGTTGTTGTGAAATCTGTCGTCCTCTGGGAGGTCATCCAACAACCGTTCCTTTGACCGTTTACATTTAGATCTTTGCCCATAGTGAGTGTGCGTGAAAGCTGATTGGACAGTGTGTCAAAAATGAAACGGAAAATGTAGTCCTCCAGTTTGGAACATGCACTGCACTTCTGTATGGATATGTAGGCTTTTGCTGTGTGGTGGTCTAATTGATAAAATGTAACTTTGTCATGTAAGTGGATACCATTTGTACTGTATGGATTCCTCTGTGTTTTGAAAGTAATATAATTGTTATTTTTCTGTAGGGCTGCTCACTTGGCCATCGACCTGGACATGACCCCTGATGATTCAGGATTAGTGGACGCCTCGTCACTACGGCGACAGGTAGTCATAGCATTGTACACTGCAGTGCCGGCCTTAACCTTTTGGGGGCCTCTTTTTCCCTAGTGGTCCGGGGCTCACTATGAGTCCAGGGCCCCTAGCAGTCAGGGGCCCTAAGCAACAGCCTATGTCGCTTATGCCCAATGCCGGCCCCGGTACCCTGGTTTCACATCATTCTCTTCTTAAAAGACTACTGTCCTAACACACGTATGTAATGTAATGGAAGAAATTAAGTAAATTCCACAAAAGTTCAGGAAATTTCAATGACAGTCCTGAATCCATGTGGAAGTGAAACACTTAAGGAAAGAATGGAAGTCCCCATAAGGAGCCATCAGTCCAGGAAACTGAAATAATTTAAAATACTCCCTCTCTCATTCAGATTGTGAAGCTGAACCGTCGTCTTCAGCTACTTGAGGAGGAGAACAAGGAGCGCTCTAAGCGGGAGGTGATCATCTACTCTGCCACAGTGGCGTTCTGGCTCATCAACACCTGGATCTGGTTCCGACGTTAAATCCACATGGAACCTGGGATCGGGGAACCCGTGCTGCTTCCTCCAGCGTCGCTACAAACTGTTCATATCATTTCTAAGTCTAGAGTTGCCATATAATTTGTCCTGAATGTCCTAATCCTACCTTAACCTTTCTAAAACCAGAATTATCTCATTTTTAAAGAATCTGAATTTCTATGTTTTGAATAGGGGGGGGGGGGATCATGTGTCAAAAGGTGTTTTTATTTTGTGCATTCTGTTTGAAGCAAACAATTTTAAAGTTTTAGCTTGAAAAAAAAAGCCCAATTTCATTGCACTTATGAAATGTTTTTGCAGCAGAATTGACGGGCTGAATGTAAAATCTATGACCATCCTATGACATCAGGGTTATGTTATGCACTGTTAGTGTCATGTTATGCACTGTTAGTGTTATGTAATTGCTGTGTGCATCGGAAAGAAATTACATTTGAAGTCGTATTCTCGTGACATAATGCAAATGTGTAAATAGAGAGGTGTGTATGTACAATGTGATATTTATTTTAATGTTATTGTCTAAATCAGTTGCTGTTCTCACTGTCAGTTTGCTTCTTTAGTGGAATCTTGTGATTTTTATGCATTTATTAATATATTTTTATTATACTTTATTGAAGTGTTTTGTTTCAGGCATTCTATGCTTTATTGGAATGGAATGTGATGGAAGTGTTTTTTTGCTGGAAGAGCAGCATGTTCTCCAGAATAATGCCCACCCTATGCCACTATTTTAATTTATTTTGATTTTATTTATTCACTATGTTTATTAAAATATAAATCCATCCTTGGCAAAATTTGTCACTAATTATTTGAGGGCTAGAAAAGTTAGATCAATTGACTACTTTTCATGTTTCATCCGTACAGCCCTCTTTTGGTTGGATCGTGTAAAAACAACACTGGTTTCCGGGTTAGGCATCATTACAGCTGTTTGTGACTGACTCGGTCTTAAACTGGGTTGTTGGCTTTATGTCAGACGCGTACAATGGGTATTAAAAAATTGGCCGATTTGATACGCAACGACGCACCTGGTGCTGTTTCGTACAAGGAGATCTGTGATTACACGGGTAAGTTTGTCCGCTTACATAGCATTTAGCTGTTTGGCTTTGTTAGCCACAAGGCTAGATTTTTTTTAGCGAGTTAACTATAAGTAATGACGTACAATAAAGCTATAATAATAAACCGTGGTTTGTGGTTGTCTGCATGATAGATTTACCACGGCTACGGGTAGTTTATGTGTACGACTCGATGCGGAGTGTCTACAGTACCTTTGGCAGTGGCACATTGGCCATATACGGCCAGAAGTGTAAAAAATACAAATGACTCCAACTGGGTTCGGCTGTGTTCACCACTTCAGGGAAGCAACATATTACGATCTAAGTAACCATGCAAAGGGAGTTCAAAACTAACCAGTGATCAATTAAATAAAAAGGAATAGTGTAAATTATCAATTATAAGGTCACTGGTTAGTTATGAACTCTGTTTTGCCTGGTCATTTAGTACTTCCTTAGGAACTTCCCAAAACTGATGAGCCGAGTACTTCGTACTTTTTACACCTCTGCATATACCACGAACCTTTGAGGTGACTTACTATATTATAAACCGAGTACCAACGCAATTACAGTGATGTCATGTCATTGATATATGATCTTATAATCCACAGCCAATCAACATTCCCGAGTTCAAAACACCAGGTTTATAAAATATGCTATTAACTGGTTGCCTTGAATCCTGAATCTCTGTTAGCCATGGTATATGAGACCGCATACCATGGGTATTACAACACAGCACATTTTACTGATGTAATTGCGTTGGTAATCAGTTTATAATCCCAATAAGTGTTCTCAGGGGTTGGTGGTTTATTGCCAATACACCATGGCCAAGCACTGTGTCCAGGCACTCAATGTTGGTTTGTGTCTAAGAACAGCTCCAGGTATATTGGCGATATGCCACACTCTCAGGTGCCTTGTTGCCTAAATATACCACAGCTTTTAGCCAGACTGCATTCCGAAACTACCCAGTTTATAAGTCCTTCATCACATCCTAGCATGTATGAAGTTGTGGAGCAGCGGAGTGCATGGCCCAGGACGTCACTGGTATCTCCATGTGTGTTTTAGGGAAGGTGATTGCTTTGGACACCTCCATAGTTCTGAACCAGTTCCGCACAGCTGTTCCTCATCTTCAGCACCTGGGGTAAGCTGCGATTTAACTCACTGGACATCTCAGTGCAGTGGTTGGTTAGAACTTGGACCCTCTGGTCCCGCTTGGCTTCCTTCATTCGCATGAATGCGAGTCAAATCCTGGGATGGGTGAAAGCAAATGGTGAATGTCTGCAGGTTGTTTTCTTTCGCCTCGAGGTGATTGAATTCACTGCAATCTCTTGTGAGTGGAGTCGGCATTTACTAGGCACGATTGCACTCAGTGATTAAAGCAAGTGTATGTTAAGGAACATGGAGTCACTTCTGCCAATTGGAAAGTGTTTGTGTGTGTGATCGGTCTGAGCTCGACTAGCGTGACAAATTCAGGGCCCTGTTTCTAACCCATGTTCCCTCTCGCTCTAGTCCCTTGACAGGCTTGTTTTTTCGCACACTGACCTTCCTGGAGCATGACATCAAGCCAGTGTTTGTGTTCGATGGGAAGCCTCCAGTAGAGAAGAGAGCTGTGGTGAGGGACCCTTACAATGAAAGCAGAGACAATCGTCATAACTGCCTGACAGGAAACTCTGAACAAGGAATAGGGTTGGCGTTTTGACACCACCCCATTTTCACCCCTTATTATTATTATTATTACAGATACACTGAATCTAGTTTCTTGTTTCCTTCCAGCTGGAGAAGAGGGCGCAGGCCGCAGGCTGGAGCTCCGCCAGTTGCTCAGGAAACTGTAAGGGAAACACTGGAATTCAGCCACAGTCAGGGGATGTCTCAGGGATGGACTACATGCCTGGTTTGAGGAGTTGGCAGCGTTACTTTTATCAACTCTTTAAGGTCAAAGACTAACAGGTCACGCAAACGTGGCTCAACTTATTGCTGGGTTCATTTTGTTTGGCAACATAACCTTTAGAATGAAATCTGCTCCTGGGGCAATTAAGCTTACCCTGAATTAAATAAGCTTCTGAGTCACACATTGAGGACTGAACTGAATCTGATTCCTTCCTTTGCAAAGAGTTGAGTCATCCCTTGTTTCAGGAAGATGACTGATCAAATTCTTAGTTAAGTTTGCTTTTTTTGTGTGTGTATTTAAAATGTAATATTTAAATATCACACAAATTGAAAGTTAACACACAGTAAAATGTATGTATGACTATACATCTGTTTTTGTCATTAGGATTGGGAAAAAGCTGCTGTGCATTGATAAGTATGACAAATCATATCAAATACAACAGAAAATGCTCTTTCAATAGAGATTGAGTCTAGCACTTGTCATGTCTGAACATGTGCAGACCATCCAATCAAATGCTCTTTGAAATGTTGGTTGTAGTAATGTCAATGAGAAATTTTGGAGAAAATGAACCGCTATGGAAAATATTTTCACTTCTATTGACTTGTGAAACTGAGTCTGGTTTCTGGAAGTCTAATTTGGTTGTCACCCCTGGGTTCAAAATCTCTGTGGTGACACTGTCCAGGTCAAACCATACCCTGCTGACTTAGCAAAATAACCTCTCTTTAACGTTTTGAAAATGTGGTACCGACGATGTTTTTTCCTGTGCATTTGTTTTTATTTGATCTCATTAAGGGAATACACAATATAAATAAAACGTTTGTCAATATATTCACCACAAACAATGTTTTGCAACTGACGTCAAAGATGAGCTACGGTCATAGTTTGCACTAAATTAAAACCCACAATTTGTTTAGGTTTTTTTCAATCTGGCTGTGTTTGATCTTTGACCTCTCTCTGCAGTGTCCACTCAGACCCAAGACTGTCTCCAGCTCTTGAAGCTAATGGGGGTGCCCATTATCCAAGTCAGTCCTCAATGTTGCATGCTAGCCTTAAACATGCCACATTGATTTGAAATCCCCTCAAACTGTCTGTCCCTTTCTGTCTTCAGGCTCCAGGAGACGGCGAGGCTCTATGTGCCCACCTGGTGAAACAGGGCAAAGTAGACGCCGTGGCATCAGAAGACATGGACACTCTGACCTTTGGCGGCAACATCCTGATACGCCAGCTCAACGCCAAGAAGGACAAGTGAGTGTGCATTTTTTTTAGCCAAGTATTGCGTTACATACAAATGCCTCACATTTATGGACTTAAATGAATGAATTGAATGTGTCCTCCTTCCACAGCGAAGTCGTTGAATACTCTCTACCCAAGCTGCTTGACATTTTGAAACTTACACATGAAGAGGTAAGCCTCCACCTACTCCCAAAAAATTTACTGAATGAGACATTGGCCTTCATTACATGTTCATAGAAAGTATATACATAAGCCTACTGTATTGGAAGGCACAATGATAGAATTCCAATGCACACATACTGGCTAACAGCCCTGCTCTCTGTCCTCCTTCATCCCGTCAGTTTGTGGACCTGTGTATCTTGTTGGGCTGTGACTACTGTGATAAGATAGCAGGATTTGGCCCCAAGAAAGCTCTAACTCTGATCCAACAGCACCGGACCATAGAGAACATAGTATTGAACATCAACCGAAAGGTACATGCTCCATCCCTGAAGTACTCCTATTACCTGAATGCAGTTGCCCTCCAGGGTTTAGTGCTTGGTTATGAATATGCCAATGTCTTACTGTACACCCTGACTAGAACTCACGTTTCGTGCGTGTTGTAATAAGGTACACCTGCTCATTAACGCAAACAGCGATTCACTAGGCAGCAACTCAGTACTTAAACATGCAGACATGGACAAGGGGTTTAGCTGTTGTTAGGCCCAGATCAGAATGGGGAAGACACTTAGGCCGTGTTATTATTGTGGGTGCCTGATGTGGTGGTTCCAGTATCGCAGAAGCAGCTGACCACCTGTTTTATTTTTTTGTTCGTGCACTGCAGTCTCTTGGATTTACAGAGAATGGTGCCATGAAAACAAACAAAAAGATCCACTGAGCATCAGTTCTGCGGGAGAAAACACCTTGTTATGGAGAGGTCAGAGAAGCCCACGGAGAGGCTGTCTAAACAGCGGTGTGCCGACGGAGCCCTCCGAGGCCGTGTGAACGCTAGACCCTGCAAGGTCTAACGTGGACAAACCAAATCAAGTAGCGCACTCAGAATTCATGCGTGTTGCAGGTTAGGTGAAGGAAATGATCTAAATGAATTCATTTGATTTGTTAATTTTATTTCTTTATTTTATGAAATAATTTTACCCGGCCCCGGATAAGCGGAAGATGATAGATGGACATTTAATAAATGTCATGGCGATTTTACCTCAGGTGCCACGTGCTACGCCATATCCCTAACCCTCTAATTGGACCAGCGCAACCTGTCTTGTCCTCCGCAGACCCACCCTGTCCCAGTGTTCTGGCGCTACGAGGACGCCCGCAAGCTGTTTTCGGTTGCCCCCCGGACCGAGCCCTCCGACCTTGTGTGGACCGAGCCGGACGAGGAGGCACTGGTCAAGTTTCTTTGCCACGACAGACATGTCAAGTAAGTCAAAGAGCCGAAGGAAAAGCGGGCCGATTTAAAGCCAATGTCGCTGTCAGGAGAATACCATCATCCCATGAATCACTGTTGAATTCTACCCACTTGGGGCTAACGCGGCTGCAGTAAGGAACGGTTTGATTGTACCGTGTCAGTCATGTGGACGCGTCATTGTGCAGAAAAACTTGGTGGTTCTGTACTGTCTTGATCAGGGGTGTTCAACTCTTACCCTACATGGTCTGGAGCCTGCTGGTCTTACGTTCTGCCTCATCATTAATTGTGCCCACCTGGTATCAGAGCCTAAATAAGTCTGTTGAAAGCATTTTGCTGTGTTGAATGCCCCTGCTTTAGATGCGTGGCTGTGGTGAGTGGTTGTCCTGTAGAGCCCTCTTGGGATGTCACCAGGGGTGTTTCGGGGGGCTGATTTGTGGTCAGGTCCTAACCGTCCATGTCTTATTCAATGTCCTTAAAGGTAAAAAGATCAGCACTCTTTGTCATGCTTGCAAACCCTGGTTTTTCCACAAACTCCTGTCTTCTGGATATGCAGTGCAAGCTTGTTTTGTGTCCTAAAAAGGGTGTGTTTGTCCACGCGTGTGTCCTGTAGGGAGCAGCGGATACGCAGCCGTATGGCCAAGTTCCGTGAGATACGCGACAGGAAGAGGAAGGAGAGGACGGACCAGAAGGCAGAGGGGCAAACCCGGCAAACCCGCATGGAGGATTTCTTCCGGGTCACGCGTAAAAGGCAAAAGGTAATGTAAACCTACTATGACAGTTATCTGATGAACTTTATGTCAAGGCCCATAGCCTTGTGTAGGGAAGGTCCTCTGTGGAACTTTATTACGCAATTCAGTAATGCCAAAAATGCCACATTTGTTTACGGTTTTGTAAATCCCCGTGGTATACAAATGAGTTTTTGATACAGGCAGTGTTGACTTCTGAATTTAAATTGCAGTTCTGATTCATACAGCAATGTATTTCCCCAGGTGTTTGTAACCTCATTCTTGCTTTAAAAGCTTTGTCAATATCGATTTATCACTGTTCCTTTATCAGGTTATATTTGCTGTCAAGGGTCAACATTCTGTAGTTTCTTTACTGTTAATAAGTTTTGAAAACCATGTTTGGTTTTGGCATGCATTCAGTAGGCTTGAAAACAGGAAGAACTGTTTAAAGCGTAGCTGGTAAATTGTCCAATAAGGGCACAGTTTTGCATAATGTTTTCCTGTGGTGTGTCATACTGAACATCCTGTACTACTGAACTGGGAGTGTCCTAGTTGCCTAACTGTTCTGTAATTCAACAACACGGTTGCCTGGCCTCATTTGACCAAAATAACATTTCAAGGGAACCGGGTAGGAAGAATCCGGGAGCAGACTTATTTTTATTTTAAGTTTATAAATATACATGAGATGTGTTTTCTGGTATGTGCCTAGTCCTTGGGGTTTTGTCTGTTTCTGGTATGTGTGCACATTCTGTCCAACCTTCTCTGTGCTTGTAGCAGGTTGAAGCTGGGGAAATCGTTGTCAAAGGAAAGAAAGGGAGGCCCATGTGACACTGCCCTCCGCTGGAGCGCAGTGGTACTGCAAAGGCATCTTGGGTAACCAGCTTACAATGAAGAGGACATGCTTGTTCATGAGGGTCTACCTGAGAAAGGAGCTGCGCCAATGAAATGATCGACACTCAACACAAACTATTGAGCATAAAGTGATTCCTTTCATGTTTATAGATTAGTGATTTGGGTCCACGATTGACTCAGTGGACACCAAACAGGATTCTAATAATGGATAGGTTTTAATACAATGCCTTTCCAATTCAGGGACTCAAAACAGAAAATGTATTTATATAATAAATGTACCACATCCCCTTCCAAGTTAAAAAAAAAAAAAAAAAAAACACTGGGTCAGTTCCAGTGAGTAATGCTAATATATGTTGATGTTTTTTCATTGGCAAAACGTATTAGAACGTTGTTTGCCCAGATGAACGCGACCCGAGGCTGTGTAAACAGGATGGGCAGAAGAGGCTGATTGGCGAGAACAGTGCAACCACTGTCTGCCGGGCCTTGTTTGTTTCCTCGGCTAAAACAGGGGACTATTGATTTCCACGGAGGGAAGTCAGATCATGGTTTATTCGGTGGACACCTGCCACCCTCCACACGTGCCAAATGAGAGGCTCCGGACTCTGTTATTATGATAAACGTGAACATGTCGAAGTAGAGACTGAGACGGGAAATGTTTTCGCAAACAAATCATTGTTGTTCTGCAGAATTATGTCCGTTCGATGATAAATATTGTATAATCTGTTGCTATTAAACGGTTATTCTTCAGTCAATGTGGTGTTATCGAATATTTATTTATACGCACCAGCCGTGATCTTCCCACCGATAGGTGTCAGTCATGCTACGGTTAACAGTATAGAATCACCACCTTAACGCCGACGTAGAAGAAGCTCGTCTGTCCCGCTAGACCTCTCGGAAAGGTATCTGTGATCTGGCGCCGTTGAGGCAAGTCGCCCCGAAGACGTCCCCTCCCTAGCCCTGGTTGAAGTTTTACCACCGTTGGTGGCCCGTTTTTATCAACAATGGCGACGAGTGCGAAGCGAAAGCAAGAGGAGACCCATCTCAAGATGCTTCGGGAAATGACCAGCCAGACACCGAATAGGAAGTGCTTTGATTGCGACCAGCGAGGCCCGACTTATGCCAACATGACGGTGGGGTCTTTCGTCTGTACCACCTGTTCTGGCATCTTGTAAGTACTGTACGGACTGTAATGTTTTTTCATGTGGGACTGTCTTAAAATAGGGCTATATCATGGTGTATTTGGGTGGTCTGGCTACCGTTAGCAAGCTAGTCTCCAAAAGAACACAGCCGGTAATGCTATTCAACGTTAGCTCGAGGCCACTGGTGGGGCAGGGCTGGGTCGCGAAGCCCATGCTTGCGTTAAGAGGAAGGTCTCCTAAAAAGGAAAAGTTGCAGTTCCGTACATAACTTGCCAACAAAATGTATTGATTGTTTGTACCGCACACCTGTTCCAAGGTTAGTATTTGGTATTTACTTATTAAAAGCAAATGTTTGCCAAGTGTGTGTCATAATAGCACGTCATCGTACCGGACAACCTCTTTCCCTAATCAGCATTTATCTATAAGGTTGGAATAGTTTGGGACATCCGTTGCGCACAGCGGACGGTGTATATATAGGCTTGCGTCTGTTGCTTGCCAGATACGTAGTACACATGAAATGGGGCAGTGGGTCAGGTAATACAAATGGTTTCAAATGAAATAGTATTTGTCACATTCCTCGTAAACTAACATTGAAAGGTGTCCTTAAGGGCCCCTTTCCAGCAAAGCAGACTTAAAAAGAGAGGAGGACAGGAATAGACAAAGATAATGTGCAGAATAGTTAAACATGGCATATGTAATCAGTGGATAACAAACAACAAAAGAGTGACAGTAACATGGCTGTATACATTACCCTAACGGAGTCCACCTGCCAGTGAACAGAAAGAGGTGCCATTCAGCCTGTTTATGACCTGGGTAACAGGGATATTCCTGTGACACCGCCTGCCTGCCGGTCGACCCCCTGAAGCCCTCTGCAGCCCTGCGGGTCGGGATGCCCTCAATGGGGCAGCTGTAGGACTTTTTAGGAATCGGGGGTAGGGGGTGGTAAGATCAAATCCTGAGCTGAAAATGTAGAATCTGCGTTTAACATTTAAGTTGAGAACGCACTGTAAATTTCCCCCCACAACTCATTGGAAATGTTGCCTACTGCCAATGGGCGGGGCTATGGTGCCAATGGGCGGGGCTATGGTGCCAACGGGCGGGGCTATGGTGCCAATGGGCGGGGCTATGGTGCCAATGGGCGGGGCTATGGTGCCAATGGGCGGGGCTATGGTGCCAATGGGCGGGGCTATGGTGCCAATGGGCGGGGCTATGGTGCCAATGGGCGGGGCTATGGTGCCAATGGGCGGGGCTATGGTGCCAGTGGGCGGGGCTATGGTGCCAGTGGACTGACATTGCCACACTGTTGCTGTGGGATCCGGGTTGTAGTTGGGTTTGGATTGCTTTGTAGTGACGATAGAGAGGTCGAGCATGACCGAGTCAAGACTTTACCCTGTGTTAGCTCTGAGTAATGCCGATTGGGCAATCCAATTGGTTCCTGTTCGGGGTGCTCAAGCGGTCGGAACATGGAGACGCGTGGCAAAGCAGAGGAACATCTGTCTGTGTCGTGTGTGTGTGGCTGACAAACTGTTACAAGGAAGATAAACTGTTAGGGGCAGCACTTTGTCATTGTCTCCATGGGAGACGTGTATTTGTGGCATTCACTGATTGTCGCTTTCCACCGTGAATATGAGTGAACATTAACAGTTGATGTCTGGTATGGCGCCACGACGCACAGTTGAGTTGTTTAGTGTTCCGTCATTTTGTTCATTGTAAAATAAACAACTGAATGTATACTCACCACTTTTACCCATCCTCTGTCATCTTTAACCCCCCCCCCCCCAATGTAGACGAGGGCTAAACCCCCCCCACAGAGTGAAGTCAATCTCCATGACCACCTTCACACAACAAGAAATTGAATTCCTACAGAAACACACGAATGAGGTAAGAGCTGTACGATGTGTTCTCCAAGCCTTGCAGGGTCTGGTTTAGTCGACAGGGTTTGATGGATTAGTGGAGTCAGATGTTTTACTTCTGAAAAACCAAGGAGTTCGCAGAGCCATTGCCGAGGAGCTCTGGATTAATGTCTCTGCATTCCTTCCTTTCATATCTGCCTCCTACATGTCTGCCCTGCTGACATGTTTCTCCCTCATGTTCCTCTTAAAGGCGTTAATTTGGCATTCTTCTCCCTCACTCTCCTGCCCGGACACTCTCTCTTCCAGGTCTGTAAAAACATCTGGTTGGGCCTGTACGACGACCGGACCTTGGTGGTGCCAGACTTCCGCGAACCACAGAAAGTAAAAGAGTTCCTCCAGGAAAAATATGAGAAGAAACGATGGTGAGAAACGTCGCCATAGTTAGTTCCCGTTTTTCTTAAGTTCTTCACCAAGCTTACCGTCTGTTTTCTGTTACTCTACAATACCCCCAAGAAAGGGAACCTCTGCCGCCTCCTAAATTGTTATGGCCAAAGCATTCCGAGAGCTCCCAATGTAAAATACTTTTACTAGAAAAAGAAAACGCTTTAAACTGGGGAACTACTTTTTTTGGCCGTCCAGCGCGTTGGGCGTGTTTTCATGCGTGGTTTATGTGTGCACAGGTACGTCCCTCCAGACCAGGCGAGGACGGTAGCCGCAGCGCAGGCTTCCAAGTCGGGCTCGTCGGCCGGCAGTTCGGGCGGCACCCCAGAGGTCCAGCCGCTGAAGACCCTGCAGCTCAACAAGACCCCCCCAACACGTCAGGTACCCCGACCTTTGTTCCTGACCCTGTGGCTGATTGTATCGCGGCCTGACGCGTTTTTTTGGGTCACTGGAATGAAGCTCCGGGTCGAATGTGCTCCGGGTCGAATGAGTTCCGGGTCGTTCTGGGGTAGAGTTTCCCGACGTAATTGCTGGCTTGTGCTCTCCTGTCCTCAAAGTCGTATCGATGTTGGGGTGGAGGGTGGGGTGGGGGGGGGGGGGGGGGTGTAACAGCGGGCAAAGGTTTTGCAATCAGAGTAGATACTTTGGGGGAAAAAAAGAGTTGAGTGGTGCTTGGCTGTGACAATTGGCATGTCTGATCTGGTGTCTCACTATGCCCCTAGGCCTCTGTTCACAGCACGGGGGGGGGGGGGTGAGCGAACGAGATCATCTGGGCGTTTCTTATGTGGGCCTGCTGTATTGCAATGCGTTGTAGCCTCACAGCCCTTTGTTCCATTGCTTTTACATGCCAAACGTGGTGGTGATGAATTTACCGGGGAGCACTTGTTTTTTTATTCTCTCTGATTTTACTCAGTAGACCTATGCCTTTTTATAATACTGTTGAGCAATCTGCCATGAACACGTCTTTATAGTGATGTGCTGTACTGTGAGGTTTTGTTCATTTTCATATTTCAAGCAGCTACTGGCTAAACGTTTCCTCAATGTTTTGTCATTTAGCCGACGCTTGCAGTAGTGAATGCATACATTTCCAACCTGGTCCCCTTAGGGTATCGAACACACAACCTCTGGCGTTGCAAGCACCATGCTTTACCCACCAAGCTACACGGGAGGGCAAAATAGCTATAACGTAACAAATGTATTTCATGAGGATATGACATTACTTTCCGTGAATGCATGTCATCATTCCTCACTTCCCGGTCTTCCTGGCTCTCCCTCCGCCAGTCCCCAGTGGTGGCCCGCTCCCAGGCCCATCCCGTCGTTCAGGAGAAGAAGTTTGACCTCCTGTCTGACCTGGGCGGAGACATCTTTGCCGCTCCGCCGTCTCAGGCGGCCAGCAATGCCAACTTTGCCAACTTTGCACATTTTCCCAGCCAATCAGGTAATCATGAATTTTTTTTTTTTTAAATAAAGTCAAAGGGGTGAATCCATACTTTTGTTTTAAGTCTCTTTTTTTTTTCCTGCATGTATTCAATATTTGTGCATTTCTCTCTTTCTCCATGTTAATAAGACTTAATATTGAACAAGTGAAACTGCATGTTCTGTCATGATTGAATGTTAAGTCATGGTCACCCCCCCCCCCCCCGATCCGTCACTGTTCCATAATTATTCCTTGATCCTCACGTTGTCTTTTGTGTGTTTTTATTTTCCCACGGCGCCCAGCGACTCATGTTAACTCAAACGCAGACTTTGCCAACTTTGAGGCGTTTGGCAACTCCGGAGTACCTTCACATTTCAGCGCCTCACCCCCCCCTCAGTCCTTTACATCAGGTACCCCTCGGCTCCGCACTCATTCGTTCCCTGTCCCCCGCATCACGTCTGTCCCGAGCCCAATGAGGGATGAGCTGTCAGATAACGCGTGTGTGTCTCTGTGTCCGTCTGTGTGTCTGTGTGTGTCCGTCTGTCTGTCGACCCCTGGGCGTGACCATCCCCAGGCCGCGGTGTTCCCATGCCGTCGGTGGCCGGTGCTGTCCCGGCCCAGTCCCAGCCTGGCACCTCAGCGGAGGACCGCTACGCAGCTCTGGCAGAACTGGACAATGAGCTCAGCTCCTCAGCGCCCACAGGAAGCAGCGTTCAGGGGTAAGAGATGGACGCTCCCAAAGGGACCCACCAGAATAAATAATATTTAGAAAACCCTTTTGGACTGTTTTAATGCTTTCCTCCTCTACGGGGTCCTTTTTGTTGGCCTGTTGAGGTGTGGAATTAATGTGATTAATGTTCCATAATCCTAGGAATGTCTTTGGACCAGTGTTGGGGACCTCGCCTGCACAGACTCAGCCCGTATTACCCAGCATGCATGTGCAGCAGGGCTTTGGAGGTGAGGGGCTTGTGGTATTCCTCAGTTTTGGGGTGGCGAGGTGGTGCTGAAATTCTTACATGTCCTGACAATGTGTAATGTTCTGGCCTCCCCCTTTCAGCTGTACCGTCCAATAATCCATTTGTGGCCTCTGCATCGGACATGGCCAACCCCTTCCAGACCAATGGTATGTGTGTGTGTGTGTGTGTGTGTGTGTGTGTGTGTGTGTGTGTGTGTGTGTGTGTGTGTGTGTGTGTGTGTGTGTGTGTGTGTGTGTGTGTGTGTGTGTGTGTGTGTGTGTGTGTAAGAACATAGATCCCCTGCAAATGTTATAAACTCTTACAATATGGTTGTTACATTATTTATATTTTTTTGTATTTTCCACCAAGATGAAAGGGAATTTTCAGGTTTACAGCAGGGCTATTCCACTGTGGCGGGCCGAAACAACATGTTAGGTTTTCATCCTCTGCTAATCACAGACCATTTCTATTGAAATAACTTATTTAAACTGAAGTTTTTTTCCTACATTTCTGAAAAATTTCTTTATAGTCACTGTTTTACTGTAGGAACAATAGTTTCTTTCCTCTTCAATTGCATTAGGTAATATATACATCCTCCTGTACATTTTGAGAGTATGAGGGTAGTGTATATTTAGTTTACCTTGCAACAGCCTAAAATTTGATTGGATGGATGCTGTCATTGGCACACAGTCAAAAACCTTCTGTGGAGTTACGTTAATCTCTTTTCCGCATCTATGGTTTGGTTGGATCTCTTTTCCGCATCTGTGATTTGGTTGGATCTCTTTACCGCATCTGTGGTTTAAATATTAACCAGTTAATTGTTCTAGAACCCAAAATATATTCTGTAACCTAGTGGTTATTTTTCTTTATGTAATATTCATGTCTGCCTCAGAAATGCTGTTGTTTCATTTGCTGTACAAAGTGTGCCCCTGTGTTCATGTTACGCAGTTCGCCCACCCGCTTTTGTGTGTGTGTTTTACAGCCTCGTTTGGCACCGGCTCTATGAGTATGCCCGCTGGTTTTGGGAACGCCTCGTCTTACTGCCTCCCGACCAGCTTCAGCGGGTCATTCCAACAGCCGTTCCCCGGCCAGGCGCCCTGCTCCTACCCCCAACCAGGACCCTACCACCCCCAACCAGGACCCTACCACCCCCAACCAGGACCCTACCACCCCCAGCAACCCAATGGTTAGTAGGGATGACCCTGCTCCATGGTAGTCTCACCTATGTCACGAAGTACTCAACAGAATTTTATCCGAATTATTGCGTGTGCGTGCGTGCGTGCGTGCGTGCGTGCGCATGAAATGTCCTGCTGGATCACTGATAAACTAAGTGATTTATTTTACAGAAACATATCATGTCTGCCTTGCACATGTAATCAGACCTCTGACCAAGGCAGACATATGTTTCTGTAAAAGAAAGGCTTAGCCAAGTCAGTAATCTGTTTTGAAAGAGAGTTGTTCATCTAACTAAATCCTGAAGAATTTGTCTTCACAAGAGTTCCAAAGTGCTGAGCTGGTGGGGTTAGCCTAGACGAGACTGACTTAATCTGAAGTAGATATGATAATCTCCTATGGGAGAAATGTATGGTGTAACATGTAAAAGCACTGTGCTCATGTTATACTGCCAGGTTTTATAGGTGTTATGAGTCATACTGTTTTAGTAAGTGGAGCCACACTTAGAATTTTCATGCAGTTCTTTGGCGATTTACAGCCACTGTAGTGGTCGTAATAAACTGCTAAAAAAATCTGGTTTCGATGAACGAAATATATTGAAGATCAAAATATTTACTGTACATTATGTCATTTGTTGAGGACAAAAGGACTATAACGGTCAATGGAAATCAAAATCTCCAACCGATTGAGGGCTGGATTCAGACTCACACCGAAAATCAAAGTAAACACCAGACATCACAGGCTGTTTCAACCTGCATGAATTTCATCACGTCAAGCTCATAATGTGACTCAGCAGTGTGTATGGCCCCCATGTGCCTGTATACACAACGTCTGGGCATGCTCCTGATGAGACGGTGGATGGTGTCCTGGGGGATCTCCTCCCAAACCTGGATCAGGGCACCAGTGAGCTCCTGGACAGTCTGTGGCGCCCCTTGGTGGCGTCAGGAGCACCGATACTTAACGTCCCAGAAGTTGGACTGAGGAACTTGTCTAAATTGGACTCAGGTCTGAGGAACATGTCTAAATTGGATTCAGGTCTGAGGAACTTGTCTAAATTGGATTCAGGTCTGAGGAACTTGTCTAAATTGGACTCCGGTCTGAGGAACTTGTCTAAATTAGACTCCGGTCTGAGGAACATGTCTAAATTGGACTCCGGTCTGAGGAACATGTCTAAATTGGACTCAGGTCTGAGGAACATGTCTAAATTGGATTCAGGTCTGAGGAACATGTCTAAATTGGATTCAGGTCTGAGGAACATGTCTAAATTGGATTCAGGTCTGAGGGTCATGTCTAAATTGGATTCAGGTCTGAGGGACATGTCTAAATTGGACTCAGGTCTGAGGAACATGTCTAAATTGGACTCAGGTCTGAGGAACATGTCTAAATTGGACTCAGGTCTGAGGAACTTGTCTAAATTGGACTCAGGTCTGAGGAACTTGTCTAAATTGGACTCAGGTCTGAGGAACTTGTCTAAATTGGACTCAGGTCTGAGGAACTTGTCTAAATTGGACTCAGGTCTGAGGAACTTGTCTAAATTGGACTCAGGTCTGAGGAACTTGTCTAAATTGGACTCAGGTCTGAGGAACTTGTCTAAATTGGACTCAGGTCTGAGGAACATGTCTAAATTGGACTCAGGTCTGAGGAACATGTCTAAATTGGACTCAGGTCTGAGGAACATGTCTAAATTGGACTCAGGTCTGAGGAACATGTCTAAATTGGACTCAGGTCTGAGGAACATGTCTAAATAGGATTCAGGTCTGAGGAACATGTCTAAATTGGATTCTGAGGAACGTGAGGGCCAGTCAATGGCATCAAGGCCTTTGTCATCCAGGAACTGCCTACACACTGGCCAAGTGGAGATCTGTGCATCCCACCAAGTATATGCCTCCCCAAATCATCACTGACCCACTGCCAAACCGTTCATGCTGGGTGATGTTGCAGGCAGCATAACGTTCACCACGGCGTCTCCAGACTCTTTCACTTCTGTCAGACGTGCTCAGTGTGAACCTGCTCTCATCTGTGAAGAGAATGGGACACCAATGGCGGACCTGCCAACTCTCTGGTGAATGCCAACCGAGCTGCATGGTGCTGGGCTGTGAGCACAAGTCCCACTAGAAAACGTCAGGCCCTCATACCACCCTTGTGGAATCTGTTTCTGATACTTTGGTCAGAAACATGCACACCAGTAGCCCGCTGGAGGTCATTTTGTAGGGCTCTGGCAGGGCTCCTCCTGTTCATCCTCACACAAAGGAGCAGATATCGGTCCTGCTGCCCTTCTACGGCCCTGTCCAGCTCTCCTCGTGTAACGGCCCGTCTCCTGGTATCTCTCTTATGCTCTTCAGACTATACTGGGACACACAGCAAACCTTGCGACGGCACATATGGATGTGCCTTCCTGGAGGAGCTGGACTACCTGTACAATCTGAATGGGCTACAGGGACCATCTCATGCTACCAGTAGTGACAAGGACACTAACAAAATGAAATACGAGAGAGGAATCTGTCAGGAAGGAAATAGAGCGAGCAATTGTCTGTGGCCACCACCTGCAAAAAAGAATTCCCTTTTTGGGGGTTGTCTTGCTGTTGCCTCTCCAGTGCACCTGTTGTCACATTCATTTGCACCAAAACAGGTGACACTGATTCACAATCGCTTACACTTCCTAACTGGACAGACTGATGTCCCTGATGCTTAATTGACTTGGTGTTATGCTGTGATGATTACATGTTCCTTTATGTTTTTGGAGCAGTTGTAGTATTGTACCCATGTCAAAAACAAAATATTTATTCAAAATGCCGTAATCAGCTGAAAAGAATGCATCTGTATTTACCAAAGACTCCAGAATTTTAGCAAGACAATTTAGAGAGAGTTAACTAGGCTGTTTTATACCCACCCTGACATCACTAGTGTGGTTTTCCATTGTTGAGTAATGTAGAAACTCCATAGCAATGTATTGTTTCAGTGTCCTAAAACGTCTTAAAAATTCTAATTTAATTGGGATGCATTTCTGTACTGAAATGTATAGAAAAGGTAATGTTTTTAACAAGTATCCACTAGATTTAAATAGCCTTCACAAATAATTTGGGATCCACTACTTTAAATGGTTATGAGACGCTTCAACCCTAATCCTGTTCTTTTTTTCTCTCATGGACAGGCCCTGGTGCATACCCAGGTTATGGACAGTCCAAGCCCTCCTTGACACCATTTGGGCAGCCCATTGTTGGTCCAGGGATGACCAATAACCCATTTATGGTGTGTGTGTGTGTGTGTGTGTGTGTGTGTGTGTGTGTGTGTGTGTGTGTGAGAACACTGCTCAACTTTACACTCCTCCACTCCCATCTATATTTATGGATGAATATCTGGAAAAACATTTCTGTTAGCTATGTTAATTTAAAATACCAACTGACTCTTTATGTCCATGCAGGCGGGGGCCCCAACCGGATCCTACCCCACTGGAAGCTCTTCCACCAACCCCTTCCTGTAGTGCGCTTTCCCCATTCTCACCACCAGAGGGCAGCATGCACCACCTATTCAATGCACAGACTCCATCGCGCCATCTGATGTGAACGTACATCTCTGGAACTCTGAATTTAAAGTTTTTCTTAAAAGCTATTGTTTACGACACTATGAAGGACAAAGCACTATGGGATTCGGCACTGCCCTGGAACAATGCCCTTGGACTTTACACACACACACACACGTTATATATAATTTTTTTTTCGGTTTCCTGTTCGACAGTAAGCTCTTTTATTGTGCATATCGGCATTTGTAATCACTTTAAAACACATTATGTATGATATGGACTTGACGCGGGTGGGCGACTGTTGTGGACGCGCCACAACAACGTTTTATACCGGTGGCTTGGTAAGGTGACTAACAGGGTTGTGTATGTCAAGGAGACAACTGAGGTGACTTACCTCTGGAAACCTTTGAGAGTTAGATGTTGGCTGGCGTGCCTCGAGCATGTGGGGGGGGGGGGGGGGGGTCGCTGATGGCCAAAATCCATGTCATTTGGTCTTGTGTAAAAGAAACGATGTATTGCGTAGCGTCTCGATAGGCACAATGACTCTGCCTAGTTAGGTTATTCGGGAAAGGGACTTTTATTTAGAGCGTAATAAAACTATTACAGGCCCCAGGGTGCTACCTGGTGTGCTTTTAGCAGGGCACAGCATTGTGAAACATTTAGAAATGTACTGTGTAGAACAAACACGTTTTTTGACAGGAATTATGTCAACCCTTTCAGTGCCATTTCTGTCCGCAGCAATCTTCAAGACAGTTGGCCCTGTTCTTGTTGAATTCGAAACACCGCCAGGTTTATTCTAAGTCGTAGCAGCAGCCTAATGTTATGATCAATGTTATTCAAAACAGTTTATTGATCTTGAATACAACCCACCCCCTACACCCCCTTTTTAAACTTTTTTCTACGTCCAAGCGTAAGAACTCATCTTCCCTAACACCCACTAACGTTAGATAGGTAAGAGGCTGTCTGGGAAGGAGAAACAAATACCAGCAGCAACTACAAAACATTAGGTCCCAGACTTAAGCACAAGTAGTTTGGGTGACAAGCGGGTGTCTGCTACAGAACAATGGAAGGTAAGGCGAGTAAGCAGAATAGATGATGTATCTATACCCACTCTGTGAGCCCTGCTCATGGAACTGAGCCTGCAGGTGTGTAAAATCACCCAAAGTTGGTTTCTGTTTGGAGACACGGTTAACTTGTGCACCCCAAATCCCTTCTAATGAATTTAATCATGTGTTACTCGCCATTACAGGAATATGTAAGTCAATGTGTACATATATAAATATATATATGTATAAATATATTAAAGATTTTTAACTAGCTTGCTATTGAGTTTTTATTTAATTTTTTTAGCTCGTATTATTGTATTAGAATGTTGTTGAGGTTAAAATGTACACAAATGTTCTTAGAAATTGCCTTAAAGCCACCAAGAAGGCACTGAGGACATATACAAAGCTGTAAAAATTTACATTAAAACGAGGAAGTGGCCGTTTTGCTATCGCGCTGTAAAACCTCACCGGTTCAAACGCGGTTTTGTTGCCGTGGCAACCCAACAAGAGCGTCGTCCAAAATGGCGAGTTTGCTGGGGAAAAGTTTATTTGAAATCAGTGGACAAGGCCCTGCTCCCAATAAAGACTTCTTCCAGTTTTCTATCACCAAGACAGATGTGAGTATTTTCGTGTTACGTGCTCTCCAAAATGTTAAGAATTAAGTATATTATACTTAGCTAGCCTAAGAGCAGCGTTGCTCTGCCATTCTCTATTAACGTAAGGTGACCAGACGTCCCGGTTTTCCCGGGATTGTCCCAGTTTCAATCTGGGAGTCCCGGGTCCCGACAAAATTCTGTAAAACACTAAAATGTCCTGGTTTGCGACATTCACTGCCAAATTGTCCCGGTTTTCACCACAAAAAAATTAATTACTAATAATAGGCTAATAATAATACTGTAATGTTTCCACATACGAGTCGGAGCCAAATAAAGAAAGCAACAATTCTCATCTAGTTTAAAGCGTCTCCCCGCTCCACCAAGCACAAGCACTCGTGATTACCAACATGCGCGTGCATAAGCGCCTATGTGCGCGTGCATAAGCGCCTATGTGCGCGTGCATAAGCGCCAATGTGCGCGTGCATCAACGTGTGGTTACACAAGGGGCCCGGTTTGGGGGGTTGAAAATGTGGTCACCCTATTTAAGATAATTTGTTGCACAGCTACTGTAGCCATGCTATCTAGCACTTGAATACTTATCAGTGGCAGACACGGAAATATAATGTAGTAAGTGGATTTCGTAGTCAAACAGTACTAAGACACGAATTTATAGATTTAGGAACAAAGCTGAAGCAGTGCAGCTCACCATACATCGACATTAAATTGACAGTTTGACTCCAAGTGTGAAAAAAACAGCTAAACTGAATTCGACCAACCATGGACCCAAAGGGAAAATATACATAGCTAGGCAGAATCTCTATACAATAGGCCCGTGAAGACCACAGTCTGGAAATATAAAGAGTAAGATATATATATATATAGTAAGATACATATGTGTAGTTACTGTATTGTCCTGAGGTAGAAACTAGTGTTTTCTCCCTAATTACTTTGTAGGCTATTTGTTTTTCTTTACATACAACACCTTATGTATGCAATATTTGGGAATTCATTTACTAAAAAAGATAATGCTCTCGTATACTTATCCACAAACATACACAAAAGTCGATGTGTTTAAAGTCATTATGAACTTCAGTTGACTAACCATAGCCAATATATAACAGTCAATGAAAGTTATGTTGGTGTGTGCACTTATTTAAATATCTTATTTCAACCCCCCATCTTTAATTTAAAGTTAATGAAAGGTGATTCATTAATTTCATAAAAGTAACACCCAGGCCATTAGGCTGCTTTTATTTATTTTTAGCTAGCCATAGCCTGCTATAGGCTCTGTGCACAAGCGTATGGACGAACTTCCGCTTTAGCCAGATGTCGGCATATCATTTTCCGGTTTACTTAAGGCGATCACCCGCGTCACCCAAAATGTCAGTTTTTAGTAGATGTCTCCAAGACCTGCCTAAAATAAGCATTAGTGATGTCCATCGAATGTCCATCCATCCATCCATCCATCGTCTTCCGCTTATCCGGGGCCGGGTCGCGGGGGCAGCAGTCTAAGCAGGGATGCCCAGACTTCCCTCTCCCCAGACACTTCCTCTAGCTCTTCCGGGGGGACACCGAGGCGTTCCCAGGCCAGCCGGGAGACATAGTCCCTCCAGCGTGTCCTAGGTCTTCCCCGGGGTCTCCTCCCGGTGGGACGGGACCGGAACACCTTCCCAGGAAGGCGTTCCGGAGGCATCCGAAAAAGATGCCCAAGCCACCTCAGCTGACCCCTCTCGATGTGGAGGAGCAGTGGCTCTACTCTGAGCTCCACCCGGGTGACCGAGCTTCTCACCCTATCTCTAAGGGATCGCCCAGCCACCCTGCGGAGAAAACTCATTTCGGCCGCCTGTATCCGGGATCTTGTCCTTTCGGTCATGACCCAAAGCTCATGACCATAGGTGAGAGTAGGAACGTAGATTGACTGGTAAATCGAGAGCTTCGCCTTGCGGCTCAGCTCTTTCTTCACCACGACAGACCGATACATCGACTGCATTACTGCAGAAGCTGCACCGATCCGTCTGTCAATCTCCCGTTCCATCCTTCCCTCACTCGTGAACAAGACCCCTAGATACTTAAACTCCTCCACTTGAGGCAGGCACTCTCCACCAACCTGAAGTGGGCAAGCCACCCTTTTCCGACTGAGGACCATGGCCTCGGATTTGGAGGTACTGATTTTCATCCCCACCGCTTCACACTCGGCTGCAAACCGTCCCAGTGCATGCTGAAGGTCCTGGTTAGAAGGGGCCAACACGACAACATCATCTGCAAAGAGCAGAGACGAAATCGTGTGGTCCCCAAACCTGACACCCTCCGGCCCCTGGCTGCGCCTAGAAATTCTGTCCATAAAAATTACAAACAGAACCGGTGACAAAGGGCAGCCCTGCCGGAGTCCAACATGCACTGGGAACAAGTCTGACTTACTGCCGGCAATGCGGACCAAGCTCCTGCTTCGGTTGTATAGGGACCTGACAGCCCTTAGCAAAGGACCCAGGACCCCATATTCCCCAAGCACCCTCCACAAGATGCCGCGAGGGACACAGTCGAATGCCTTCTCCAAATCCACAAAACACATGTGGATTGGTTGGGCAAACTCCCATGAACCCTCCAACACCCCGTAGAGGGTATA
This sequence comes from Esox lucius, assembly GCF_011004845.1. Taxonomy (NCBI): domain Eukaryota; kingdom Metazoa; phylum Chordata; class Actinopteri; order Esociformes; family Esocidae; genus Esox; species Esox lucius. The sequence goes on from NC_047571.1 coordinate 30,637,892, forward strand.
GAGCTGGTCCAGTGTTCCACGGCCCGGACGAAAACCACACTGTTCCTCCTGAATCCGAGGTTCTACTATCGGCCGTATTCTCCTCTCCAGAACCCTGGCATAGACTTTCCCGGGCAGGCTGAGAAGTGTGATCCCCCTGTAGTTGGAACACACCCTCCGGTCCCCCTTCTTAAAAAGAGGGACCACCACCCCGGTCTGCCATCCCAGAGGCACTGTCCCCGACCGCCACGCGATGTTGCACAGGCGTGTCAACCAAGACAGCCCCACAACATCCAGAGACTTGAGGTACTCAGGGCGGATCTCATCCACCCCCGGTGCCTTGCCACCGAGGAGTTTCTTGACCACCTCTGTGACTTCAGCCCGGGTGATGGACGAGTTCACCTCTGAGCCCTCATCCTCTGCTTCCTCAATGGAAGACATGTCAGCGGGATTGAGGAGATCCTCGAAGTACTCCTTCCACCGCCCGACGACATCCTCAGTTGAGGTCAACAGCTGCCCACCTCTACTGTAAACAGCGTTGGTAGGGCACTGTTTCCCTCTCCTGAGGCGCCGGATGGTTTGCCAGAATCTCTTCGAGGCCAGCCGAAAGTCCTTCTCCATGGCCTCACCGAACTCCTCCCAGGCCCGAGTTTTTGCCTCCACAACCACCCGGGCTGCAGCCCGCTTGGCCTGTCGGTACCCGTCAGCTGCCTCAGGAGTCCCACAAGCCAACCAGGCCTGATAGGACTCCTTCTTCAGCTTGACGGCATCCCTTACTTCCGGTGTCCACCACCGGGTTCGGGGATTGCCGCCTCGACAGGCACCGGAGACCTTACGGCCACAGCTCCGAGCGGCCGCTTCGACAATGGCGGTGGAGAACATGGTCCACTCGGACTCAATATCTCCAGCCTCCCTCGGGATCCAGTCGAAGCTCTGCCGGAGGTGGGAGTTAAAGATCTCTCTGACAGGAGACTCGGCCAGACGTTCCCAGCAGACCCTTACAGTACGCTTGGGCCTGCCGAGTCTGTCCAGCTTCCTCCCCCGCCATCGGATCCAACTCACCACCAGGTGGTGATCAGTTGACAGCTCCGCCCCTCTCTTCACCCGAGTGTCCAAGACATACGGCCGCAGGTCAGATGAGACGACAACGAAGTCGATCATCGACCTGCGGCCTAGGGTGTCCTGGTGCCACGTGCACTGATGGACACCCTTATGTTTGAACATGGTGTTCGTTATGGACAAACTGTGACTAGCACAGAAGTCCAATAACTGAACACCACTCGGGTTCAGATCAGGGGGGCCGTTCCTCCCAATCACGCCCCTCCAGGTGTCACTGTCGTTGCCCACGTGGGCGTTGAAGTCCCCCAGTAGAACAATAGAGTCCCCAGTCGGAGCACTTTCCAGCACCCCTCCCAGAGACTCCAAGAAGGTCGGGTACTCTGCACTGCCGTTCGGCCCGTAGGCACAAACAACAGTGAGAGACCTATCCCCGACCCGTAGGCGCAGGGAAACGACCCTCTCGTTCACTGGGGTAAACTCCATCCTATCCTATCTCAAGGAGTGTGGTTCCAGAGCCCAAGCCGTGCGTAGAGGTGATCCCGACTACCTCTAATCGGAACCTCTCAACCTCACGCACTAACTCAGGCTCCTTCCCCGCCAGCGAGGTGACATTCCACGTCCCTAGAGCCAGTTTCCGTGTCCAGAGATCGGGTTGTCTAGGCCCCTGCCTTCGACTGCCGCCCGATCCTCTTTGCACCGGCCCCTTATGGTCCCTCCTGTGGGTGGTGAGCCCACGGGAGGGCGGCCCCACGTCACCCGTTCGGGCTGAGCCCGGCCGGGCCCCATGGGGGAAGGCCCGGCCACCAGGCGCTCGCATTCGAGCCCCAACCCCGGGCCTGGCTCCGGGGTGGGGCCCCGGCTGCGCCATACCGGGCGACGTCACGGTACTCAAAATTGAATTCTTCATTAAGGGGTTTTGAACCGCTCTTAGTCTGACCCGTCGCCTAAGACCTGTTTGCCTTGGGAGACCCTACCAGGGGCATATAGCCCCAGACAACATAGCTCCTAGGGTCACTCGGGTACTCAAACCCCTCCACCACGTTAAGGTGGCAGTTCTTGGAGGGGCCATCGAATGTCCATCGATTCAAACTCTACGTATCAAGTTATCTGCACAACTTCGAGGGTAAGTAGTTTACTTTGGTGTGCCGGCCGGCTATCGGCTAAGCTAGTTAGTGACGTGTTCCTTTTTAGTGTAGTATTAGGCAGGACAGTAGAACGCATAAAAATTCACCCAAGCCTCAAAAACGGCAAAAGAATGCTGGCTGAGCTGGAACCCTGGCGCGTCCCCATAGCAAGTGAATTGAAACGAACCTTCGTTCAGCCTCTTCTAACCTGAATGAGGCTTAAAATTCCATAGCCTCAAACCAAAACAGGTCTCCTCTTTTATTTTACTACTGTAACCTCATTTCACAACGAAACTGAAAAATAACAACTGGCATAGGAAGTAAACATCTGGTTCTATATGGTATTAATTGCGCTAAAACCTGCGTTATGTGGAAGTATATAAAAAAATTGCCTTTTCTGACTATTTCTAGTCTATCGTTTGAAGTCATTGAATGGCGCAAGCCATATTTTATTAAAAAGAGGACATTCTCTTGATTAAAATGATGCCCCACTTGTACCTTGGAACTTAAATGAGTCACGTACATTATATTTCTTTTTTTTCCCGTACAACAGCATCACTCATCTTGTTGTGAGTTTAGGTGTTTACTAATGCGGATGAGTATTAGTAAGTAAAACGGAAACTGCAATACCGACTTCTAGACAAAAGCAGAGGTTTCTCATTATTATTGTGAGTCTATTGTGTAATGGCTGTTTAAGGCATACTGAACCATGGATTACAGTTTCTCTTGACCCATATACTACTTTCAGATCAAGGATCCATAACATCAAGGTGTAAAATAAAGAGCGACTGTCTCCTTTAACATTATTCTTATTAAATGTTAAATGAATCCCTCCACGTACACACAGAACAGGTGTTTGTGTCTGGATGTGTGGGGATGTCAGCCAATAATGGGTTTAATGGGTCGAGCCATTATAATGCTGTGGGAACGTTGAGGAAGCTCTACTGATATTCTTTTTAATTTTTTAATTGTTAATTTTACAGATTTGAAAAACAAAACAATGAATTTGGCATGTTTGGGCAATAGACTAAATTCAGAGTGAGGGACCATATAACATCAAGTTTTACAGATATTTATTAATTCACTTGATTTCCCTGTCTAAATAAAGGATAAATTAATAAAAATAAAATATAAAATGTTTAGACACCAGTGAGTATACACATCACAATACTGTAAAAGATGGCAACAAATACTTATCAAAATGACGCAGCGCCAACATTTTAATTCAGCCTAGCTGGCAAGCTTACGTGTTGTGTCTATACAATACTGCAATAACACAAGTTTCGCAATAGTCATAGGCTTTATGTGTATGTTTCAGGTTATTTGGAGGTGGTGGAAGATTTCTTTGAGAAGTGATGGTCGGAACACAAAACCAGGAGAATTGAGGGAATCTCATGAGGACTTCTTGGACGACAGCCGGCTCCAGAGTAACTTTTCCCGTCGTAGCCCTTAGCCCACCTGATCGCCATGGATGCCAGAAATAAGGGTTTGCCCTCGAGTAGAGAATTAACTAGCTAAAAATAATTGCATTGATTTTTAACCCGATCAGCACCTAATTAAGGTGTCTTAATTAAGGTTAGCTAAGTCAGGCATTGCTCACATGGTCGGCTAAATCAGGCAGTGCCAACATGGCCTTGGTTCACAGAGGGTCAGAAAGGCAATTTTTGGAGCGGTGGGGGGGGATTAATAATTGGGAAAAAATTATGGGAACACGTTTTGCATTCTAGGTGACTTTTAAGGCTATTCAAGGCTAGTTATCCACAATTTACCTTGCACTGTATGACTCAATATTTTTCCCGTTACAATGTACCCACAATTCACAGTTCCAGTTCCCTCAAATAACCCCTTTGTCTAGTCATGTGCTTTAGCTTTATTCAGATGTATTTCCAGAGCACTTCAGAAATAGCCACAGCTCACTGACTAGGTCAGATATGGTCTATAATGGTCCGCAAAGCCGTAACATAATTCAGTTGGCCCTGTTTACTCCAGCCGTCTGCCAATTGCTTTCCCAGGTCAGCTGAGTGTGGTGTTCGGCCCACGGATCCTCCAGTACAGCCGTGCGCTGTGTCAGGGCCACTATGACTACCTGGATCGCCTGCCCGACCCCCTGTTGCTACGCATCCTGGCCCACCTGGACCTGGAGGATGTGGCTTCGCTCGGATGCACGTCCCAAAGGTTCCGGAAGGTGAATGGGCCCCACTTGGTCCGCGTGAGACGCCGTGCGTGTGTCTTTGGCCTAGCCCGGTGTTGCCTTCGGTGAAATTGTACCCAATGTAGTTGCACTAAGTGCAGTCTCCCTCGGATGCCATGGCAACCTACCAACACGACTGAACTTCACTGACTGCCGGTTAACCGTTGCGAGCAAGCCAGCTAAGCCCCTCCCCCATTATCCGAAAGAAAACCGTATAACCTTGGATATGGCTCAAGGTTACACACATGTGTTGTATTTAATTATTTAACAGGTTAAAAGCAATGGCAAAACGTACAATTCATGGGAATCCATGGGAGTAAGTCACCCCCAAGATTGGAATGCACCATTGGAAAGGCAAGATTCTCAGCATTCAGTAGACAACCTGTTTTTTGGTGGATAGGGGATGCAGTTCTCAAAGCAGACTGAGTTAAACAATTATAAAATATGGTGTCCAGATATGGGGAGCTTATATTTAAGGGAATACCACACTGCACGTTCAGACTTTTGTTAATGTTTTCATTGATATGTATTTTATTCGTCTGGTTCATTTTCAGTGTGTGATTGTGTAAATCTTTGCTTTTGTGCGCGTTCACACTAGTTAGTTGTGTGAATGATCACCACTGATCCTGCCCTCGGCCTGTAACCAGTGTTCTCTGTGCTTCGGTTAGCTGTGTGGTTCCGAGGAGCTCTGGGAGCAGGTGGTGCGGGGTCACTTCAAATCTGTGTCGGCCGAGGTGGAGGCGCTGGCCCTGGAGGTGGGCTGGAGGAGCGTCTTCTTCACCAGCAGGCTGCAGCTGCAGAAACAGATCAGCCGCATGAGGCAGAGGAGCCACAAGCAAATCTGTGTGGAGCCGGAGAGCCACATCGTAGTGCAGGGTAGTGAGGACCCAGAGAGCACCACTGCTGGGATAGAGCCAGGTTCCCAGCTGCACTCCGGGCAAGGCGAGCACAGGGGGACTCAGGGTGTGGCAGAGGGGACTGGAGCTCTTATTCAGGGAGCTCACTGAAATACATTTTGTTTTGTCCCCACAGCCCGTTGGGGTCTGCAAACCAGAGTTTTTTGGGGGTTTTTTGACAAAAAGGATTACTGTTTAATGTTTCTGCATCGCAGAGTTTTTGTGCGTGTTTCTCCTTTCATTTGTACAGCTGCTGAGTAAAAGTGTGCGTTGGAAGAGTGTTTTGTCTCATCAACGGCCATCAGACGGGTAGACAGACTAGCAGTGGACAGTTATGTGTCTGTATCTGCTGTTGGTGTGCTGTAGAAAGGCGCTGTGCAGCTCAAGCAGGCCTACATTGCTTGGTGGTGTGTTCCAGGGACCCCACGTTTGCAGAAAATAAAATGAAAACCGTTTTACCTCTTGTCGTCATACTTGTTCGACCTTTTGCTTAATATGCTAAAGTTGCTGTACCTAAATGGCAGGTGTTCATTCAACTGGTCCAGGGATCAGGAGGGAGTCGATAACTAAACACATGGTGTGGGTGGCAGAAAATACTATTGGAAATTGGACAACGGTTGTGGTAGGTAACTGTTACGGGAAGCAGAGTGCTAGCGGTCACAACTGTAGTGGTTACTGTAGGCACAGATGATGGAACAACCTGCAACCCGACTCAGTCCGACAGAAGCAATGTCCAATTACTCCAACTATGTTGTCAATTTGGCGGTGACCCAGATTACTGGTAAAACATGGTTTACGTTTTTTCTCATCCATTGTAGCTCGGCACTGTGCTGAATTTTTATTTTCAAGGACCACATTTGCTCTGGAAAGACATAGGCACTTACAAAGCAATGGAGTGCAATAATTGCAAAATTGTTTAATCTGTTTAAGCTAGAATATAAAAATACAAAATCCAAGTCACTCAATAAAATATTTAGTTACATTTGCAAGTAAAATAGCTGCATTGTAGGCCAGACAATTTTACATCTTTGTTGTTCTCTTTCCTTTCTAAAATGATTGGTGTAACATTGGGGTTAAGGTTATCTGTGTTTTTTGAAAATATCAGAAATAACTGTTATCTCAACCAATGCCATTTATAGACACAGTAACACAATATCCAAGGGATTTTCTTTTCTAAAACAACTGAAAAATATTTGAAACTAAAACAGTACAAGAATACCTTATTGGCTAAGTGAACCCCTCTTAGAATTGCAGTTGCAAACTTGCTGAGGTAATAACCAGCCACCTTGCAGATCACAAGTCCAGATACAGTAATCGGCTTCCATCTGCAATCAATTGTCCTCATCTACACTAGGGCTGGCCGGTGGGCCATTTCACACTCGCCAACAGCAGTTCTGTTATATAAGACAACATTCAGCCCTGGAAGCTGTGCTACCAATGAACCTGGAACTGTGGTACAAACTCAAATAAGCCCGGACAGTACTAACACATCAAATAATACGCTGTGCGAGAGAGGGAGATATTTCATTGATTTAATCTTATGAGCATCTCTCCAAACCTGCCACCAGGGGGCACACACTCCCAGCACGGCAGAACTGGTACCCGTTGAATGGTTAGCCACAGTGTTCACTTTAACAGAATTGGATGGGTGTAAGTGAAATGGTGAGTCTTACTGCTAGCCCGCTCATTGGGCAAGCTGCAGGCATCTCCACATCGCATGCACACGTCAAACACTCACATATCTCCACGAGTGCATAGAATGTAGGGCCTAGGGATCCCTTGGGGAAATACTGGGGGTGCGGCCTGGGGGTGCAGGGGGGGGGGGGGGATTGGGTGGTACTGAAGGACACTCCAGGCCAAGAAGCAGATGGAGGATTGGTGGTCTGATTCCTACCTTCAACTAATCCCCTCCAATCAGCAAGCAAGATTAGGTCAGCTGAGATGACAGATCAGCACTAAGCGTACCTTAGAGAGCAAAGAGGGAGAGGGACAAAGAGAGATCATTTCCCCACAAAAGCATTGAGCGGGGCATGTATAACAAGGGCCTTGTACTAAAACGTGGACTCAACGCAGTTGAAATGCGTGCCTCTAATACACATAACAGAAGTACTGTCCATCCATGTGTCTGTCCTGTCTTAACAACTTGGTGCCACGTGTCTTTTTCAAACCCATCAGTCACTTTGAGCTCTGCCACCCTTCAAAGATAAAGGAGGGAGTTCATGCTGGAAGAGCAGTGGGCTGCGTTCAAAGATAAAGGAGGGAGTTTATGCTGGAAGAGCAGTGGGCTGCGTTCAAAGATAAAGGAGGGAGTTTATGCTGGAAGAGCAGTGGGCTGCGTTCAAAGATAAAGGAGGGAGTTTATGCTGGAAGAGCAGTGGGCTGCGTTCAAAGATAAAGGAGGGAGTTTATGCTGGAAGAGCAGTGGGCTGCGTTCAAAAATAAAGGAGGGAGTTCATGCTGGAAGAGCAGTGGGCTGCGTTCAAAGATAAAGGAGGGAGTTTATGCTGAAAGAGCAGTGGGTTGTGTTCAAAGATGAAGGAGGGAGTTTATGCTAAAAGAGCAGTGAGCTGCATTCAAAGATAAAGGAGGGAGTTTATGCTGAAAGAGCAGTGGGCTGCGTTCAAAGATAAAGGAGGGAGTTTATGCTGAAAGAGCAGTGGGCTGCGTTCAAAGATAAAGGAGGAAGTTTATGCTGAAAGAGCAGTGAGCTGCATTCAAAGATAAAGGAGGGAGTTTATGCTGAAAGAGCAGTGGGCTGCGTTCAAAGCCGTGCTGCAGCAGCAGGTGCACTGGGGGCCGACCGACTCCAGGCCAGCCAGAGGGAAGTTCTGAACGCACGCTACAGCTGGGGGCCCCACTGCGCATCAGTGCTTCTCCAGGGGTCTGAATGACATTCTCTTGTTATGACCTGCTGAGGGAGTCTCAGTGGCTGTTGCGACCACGTACCTCGTGCTTTCTGACCCCTCCCTAAAGATGTGACACTAAAAATGGCGGACCCCGGGAGCCAAAGATAACGGTTGTCTGCCTAAACAGTTGATTTGCTCTGGGAGGATGTGATTAACCAGTGTCCTGTAGTTAAATACATTATATCAGTAACATAGCAGTTATAAAATATGCTGCATACAGCATGTTGCATGATACCACAAAAAACACCACAAACTGTGCATCAACCGTAATATAACTTTAATGCTGAATTCTTTGCAAAAGTGGAAGGCCTCTAACTGGGGATTTATCGTCCAGTCCAGCAGCGTAAACCTTTGACCTGGATGCAGGCTCTCTCAGCTTGGGCAAGCCGTGATTGGCTTTAGAGCGACGTGACACTGGAGAGACCTGGGGCTGTAGATCTCAGCTAAAGAATACTAGCCGGTGGACAAGTCACTCTCCACCTGTGCCTAAACACTGCGCTAGCAATTGGGAAGTCTTTGACTGTGGATAAGCTCATTTTAGCTTAGGTTTATCAGTTTAAAGTATCTGCCAACCAATGGGGCCTGTAAGGGCCCAGGATGATGTAATTTTCCCCGGTCACCCGCCCCTGATCAAAAGGCTAAAAATAAAATCCACCTGTGGATAAGTAATGTGCAACGACATCATCAATGAGTGATCGATTGATTCAATTGGAATCAGAGCGCTGAATCAGAGTGTTGGAGCACGGGTCTCATCTTGTCAGAACTGTGTTTGGCTTTCCAGTGACCAGTTGCACCCATAAGAACACGGGCCGAGTGTGAAAGCGTAGAAGCTGACAGAGCTGAGAAAGACAAAGCAACTCGACAGTATTCACAGGAGCCAGCATTGGCCTGGTTTCGCAATTGGCCCTGACCAGGTCAACGTGACATTAAGGGTGAGGTGGAGAAAGTGTCAGGTTGAGGTAATGAGCTGGTTGGCGGAGTGAACTGTTCGCAAAGTACGAGCATCAGTTTGGGGATTTGCAGCAGGCCTGCCAAAAGTGCCAAATACTTGAGCAGGATGCCATGGTGGAAGAGTTACGCTTGAACTTGAACACACAATTCTTTAAAAATTGAGTAACTCCTAACATTGACATTTCTGTATCTTAATTGCATTAACGCATTGAATTTCATTTATTTGCTAAATATCAGAAAAATATTTCTTTTGAAACCATTCACAAGTAACAAACAGCATGCTTGATTTATTCATTAATGATTCATCTTTGATTGACCAAAGCCATTTATCTAATAGATAATATGCTCCCTTTGAATTTACCGTCAATCATTTTCAACTGAATTGTTGAGATATTTGCAGATGCTGTTTTATGGACCTAAGGGATATGTTTGATGTTTGGTTTTGCAAAATGCTTGTATAATCAAGTTCAATATCTGTCCCTCATGGTTCACTATGAATGTGACACTTAGCAGGCAAGGATCATTCAGAGAATAATCTGATCTGGCTGAATAGTAAAGCTATCCAATCATCCAATAATTTCCAAATACTGTGAGTCTTTGGTACCAGTTGACGATTGGCTGTCCCCAATTAGCTTCAGCCTGGTTACATTTGTTAGGCCAGGGATGCTCTGAGAGTTACCGTACAGCACACATTTTAGACCTGCATTTTTATATCCCCACCCAAAATCCTAAACCTAACCTTAAACATAACCCTAACCCAAAATCTTAAATCCTGAACCTAACCCTGACCTTAACCATATCCCTAACCCCTAACCCTAAAGCCTAAACCTAAGCCTGACTTGAACCAGAAACCCAACCCAAAATCCTAACCCTAACCCTGACCTGAACCATAACCCTAACCCTAAATCTTAAACTTAATCCTGACCTAAACCATAACCCTGAGCCATTAGATTCAGTGGAGTGATGTTAGAGTTAGCCTTTCCAAGGATACTGCTTAGAATATTCCTTTAGATTAAACAGATCAGAAAAGGTTTTAATGTTAACCTGTGTCTCACCTATTAAGGCAATGTTCTGACCGGTCAGATATAAAAAAAAGTGCTTGTTCAAAGTTCTAATAAGTGGACAATATTTTGATATTCTGTTTAAATGTGGACTATACTGATACTAATGGCATGTACATTCATGTCACGTATGATGTCAACCAATATAGACCAAATGTATGTTCACATCTTGAGGACATGCCAATCTGCCAATCTGACCATACTACTTTTCCAAGTAAAACCAGATGAAATACCTACAAAACAGTGTTCAGACCTTGTAGCAGTCAAAACTTTACCCCGAGTTTGGTGTGTGTGTGTGCGTGCGTGTGTGTGTGAGTAAGCAGAAGCTGTATGTTCTCAGAAGGGATCTGCTGGTATCAGGTTGAAGAGAGTCAAGAGATCTCCCTTACCTGACCTGGCTGTTTACTCCACTAGACTGCGTAAGAACTCCTGATCCCTATCAAGCAAATTTACTTCTTGTCCAGCCTGTGCTCCAGTACTCTCAGCATTTTCTTACATAACCATATCTGTCCAGAGTAAACCTTTGATCAGTGAAAATAAAAAAAACAAAAACGAGCAGTAAAAACATACATTTCAGCCAGATGCCTGCGGATTAATTTTGTTACATATCAAATCAGACATGGAATTAACATGAAATCCACCAACATGTTATCTGGCAATTTGGTGGTCCGTTTGGTGGTCCGTGTGACGTCTGCTCCGCGTGGCACAACATCTCCTCTTCCTCTCCGGCGTTCCACCTTGCCAGTGAACTAACCACCGGCCGGAGAGTGATGGCAGCAGTGCGCACTGTGGACCCACCTGCTGTCACTCAGTCATTAGTTCAGTATATATTGGTTCTGTTAGTCACTTTGCAGCATGGATTATTGCTTCCTGTTATGTGTACATGAGGTGCTGTTTTTTGATCGGACTTAAGAATACAACAAGTGAATGACCATTATTGCTGGGTTTTTGTTTCTCTTTCCCTTTTGCCTCATTTTTACGCACACATTGCACTCTCACTGTCACAGTCATTAACTAATGTAAACTCTCTATGGCTGAGAGTGCTTCAGAGATCTCTAGGATTTCATGGCACAGTGTATTTTGCATTCATTAGGATCCACGTTGCTTGCAGCCAAGCGGTAGCTCTTCTGCCTGGGGTCCAAACATAAGTGAAACTACTGTTAAATTGGATACTGTAGATTACTGATTAATCAATCATCAAAGTGTTGGTGTGTACTGAAAACAGAGTTATTTATCAATGTTTTACTGAGTATTGTACGTGTATGAATGTGTCTATGAGTTTGTGTTTCATGTGTGAATATGTTTCTGTGTGTGTGCAGACAGATCTTCTCTTCTTTCTGCTCATCCTCTCATCCTTAGTGTTTAGTCAACATAACCCAATGGACCCTCCAGTGGGCACAGATCAAAACCTGGACAAATATAGCGAGCCACAAAGCCTCTTAAGAGAGAACCCTCTTACGATTCCCTTTCCGTGAATAGCATCTGTGAATAGACCACACAAAGATCCTTAAGCCAAAATCCCTCCCAGGTATTTAATTCTAAATGAGTAATTACTGGGTGTACGAGTGTGTCTTGGGTACTGCTGGTTCTGTAGCCGATCATTAGCGCCCTGCCTTTGGAGCAAGTTGCACACTAAACACGGAAACGTACACTCCCAAGCCCACCGCAGAGGAGTGATTTGAAGGAACTGCTGAAGAACCCAGTCGTGTGGGGGGGAGAGACAAGGCGAAGCCGTCAAGATGTGTGACATGGGGGGATTGGATAACTTGGTGGCCAACACGGCCTACCTGAAAGCCCAGGGTGGCGATGACAAGGAGATGAAAAAGCGTCGCCGGAGTCTGTCGTTGCCCCCGCCCGAGAAGTGTGCCGCCATCCGGACAACTTTGGATAAGAACTTTGAGTCGCTCTGTGAAAGACAGCCGATCGGCAAAAAGTTCTTCCGGCAGTTTCTGGCTGCTACGCCCGAGTACATCAATGCTGCTGAATTCCTGGATGAGCTGAATGACTGGGATCTGGCTGAAGGTGCGGACAAGGAAAAGCAGAAGGCAAACATGATGAATAAGTTCTGCAAGCCTGACTCCAAGAACTTCCTAACCTACCTCTCCGGGGATGTGGCCGAGAAGTGTAAAGCAGTGACCGACAAGGATTTTGACGAAGTGATGAACATCAAGGTGAAAGAGGCCACCTTGGACTTTCTGAAAGGCAAGCCCTTCACGGATTACCAAACTAGCCTCTTCTTTGACAAATTCCTGCAGTGGAAGGAGTACGAGAAGCAGCCCATCTCTGATAAAACCTTCTATGAGTTCAGAACTCTAGGCAAGGGAGGTTTCGGAGAGGTAAGCATGCATAAACCATTGCATTTGCAAGTCAACAACAGCATGTCTGTAATATGTAGCAGGAATATTATCTCTCCATTAATGAATGTGTGTAAAACCTTTGTTACAACAAGACAATGCACAAAATAACTAACTATGCACAACATAACATCCTAAATTTCAAACATGCACAGTGTGTATCAGTTCAAAATGCACATCACTGAACTGGCAAAGAGCTAATCTCTCTCTCTAATCATCAGTTCTTCACTCCGTGCTACTCATTGCGTAATTTCTAGCTTTTAAGTTTCGAAATGTTGTTCTAAAAGATGAGATTTGTCAATAAAAACGAAATTACATTTTGTTGGAGCCACAGCTGCTATTTTAAAGCTGGTCGGCATGGAGGGCCACTTATACAAAGACTTGATTATCCATTGCCTCCGTCCGTCCAGGTCTGCGCCGTACAGGTGAAGAATACAGGCCAGATGTACGCCTGCAAGAAGCTGTGCAAGAAGCGCCTGAAGAAGAAACACGGCGAGAAGATGGCCCTGCTGGAGAAGCAGATCCTGGAGAAGGTCAACAGCCTGTTCCTTGTCAACCTGGCCTACGCCTATGACACCAAGACCCACCTGTGCCTCGTCATGACCCTGATGAACGGTGGCGACCTCCGATATCACATCTATTATGTCAGTGAGAAGACCAAGGGCATCGAGATGCCCCGCATCATCTACTACACGGCACAGATCTGCACGGGCCTTATTCACCTGCACGAAATGGACATCATATACCGTGACATGAAGCCAGAGAATGTGCTACTGGACAGCTTTGGCCAGTGTCGACTATCTGATCTGGGTCTCGCTGTGGAGCTACCGGCTGGAAAAACCATCTGCCAGAAGGTGAGCCTGCTCAGGGTTGTTTTTTTCAGAACTTGAGGTCCACACTGAGATGGTGAATGACCCCTGAAAGATGACAATGACAACAATGACAATGATGATGTAGGTTTTAGTCATAACAATAAAGGCACTGAGTTACGAAGTAGATGGTGGGGTTTAAGTTTCCTTCATTATAGCGATGTGATAGCAAGCTTGTAGAATGCACCATTTCAATAAGGTCATTTTGATGACTTAGCAAGGTCAAAGGTCAGACATAAGACATTACATGTGATCAGAAGTGACATTTGGTATGGCTCACTGAGTGGTTGAGTATTAAGAATATGGGAGCAGGTAGCCGGGTTTATGGTTAGACCTGGTAGCCGGGTTTATGGTTAGACCATAGGAGTGACCTATCTATCTATCAATCAATCAAATTTATTTTATAAAGAACTTTTTACATGAGCAGTGGTCACAACATACCCAGGTTGTAAATCTCAAATTCTCTGATAAGGATAAGCTATGGATAAGATAAGCTATTGAGGGATAAGCTATTGGGGGTTGGGGCTAAAGTTGGGTTCCCTAGAAATGTGATCCTGTCATTGTTTATATTGTTGACTTGTGGAATCCTGTATGTGTTAGTGTGGTCGACTTTGTAGAATAAAACTTTTCTGTGTTAGTGTTAGCGGCTTTGTGGAATCAATTCTGTCTGTGGTTGTGTTGGTGACTGTGGAATCCTGTTTTTGTTAGTGCTGGTGACTTTGTGGAATCCTGTCTGTGTTAGTGTTGGGGACTTTTGTGCAATCTGGTCGCAGTTATTGTATCTTTTCTGAGTTCCTGTCTGTGTTAGCATTGGTTACTTTTGTGCAATCTTATCAGTGTTAGTGTTCGTGACTCCATGGAGTCTTGTCAGTGTTGGTGATTTTGTGGAATCCTGTCAGTGTTAGTGTTGGTGACTTTGTGGAATTATGTCAGTGTTAGTGTTGGTGACTGTGAAATTCTGTCCGTTTTAGTGTTGGTGACATTGTAGAATTCTGTAGGTGTTAGTGTTGGTGACTTTGAGGAATTCTGTCAGTGTTAGTGTTGGTGACTGTGAAATTCTCTACGTTTTAATGTTGGTGACATTGTAGAATTCTGTCGGTGTTAGTGTTGGTGACTTTGAGGAATTCTGTTGGTGTTAGTGTTTGTGCATTTATGGAATCCTGTCAGTTTTAGTGTTGGTGTCTTTGTGGAATTTTGTCGGTGTTAGTGTTGGTGTCTTTGTGGAATTCTGTTGGTGTTAGGGTTGGTGCATTTATGGAATCGTGTCAGTGTTAATTTTGAATACTTTGTGGAATCCTCTTGGTGTTAATGTTGGTGATTTTGTGGAATCCTGTCAGTGTTAGTGTTGATGACTGTGGAATTATGTTGGGGCTGGTGTTGGTGACTTCATGAAATCCTGTTGGTGGTAGTGTTGGTGTCTTTGCAGAATGCTATCAGTTTTAATATTGGTGACTTTTGTGGATCCTGTCTGTTACAATGTTTCTGACTTTTGTGAGGTCCTGTCAGTGTTAGTTTTATTGACTTTGTGGAATCCTGTCGGTGTTAGTGTTGATAATCAGCATATACATCCTCTCTGGACCCTCTGAAGCCTTTGTAGTCTGGAGGGATTACTAGATCATTAAGGATCGGTCCAAGCCGTCTCTGTCTCCATCATGTAACCCATTTGATCCTTGGTAGCTTATATGGCTAGCCTTAAATAGAACAAGCATTTGGTTGGTGTTGGCCATAAGTGACCTCTTGAAAACCCATGATCTCTATCATAAAGGGATAAATCCTGTACAGTTACTCAACTCCTGTGATATTGCCTAAAGTCTTGGGTACAACACCGTGTTATGTAGCAAATTGAGACCGTAGATCTTAGTTTAGAAATCTCAAAGGTCTCTGGAATGTAAAAAGAAACATTGGAAACAATCCTGCAAATTGAAGACAAACGATTGCAAATCACAGTACCAAATGAACAGCTGCAAGAGAACATGTAACTTAACAGCAGCACAATTGGTTAATTTAACCATTTAATTTGAAGAACAAAAGAATTAATTATATTATTGACATAATTGTGTTGTTTCCCAAGTGTTTACCTGAAAAAACATTAAGACCGTTTTCAACCTGTTAACATTTAGCTGTCTTTTAAAATGACTTGTCACGTGTTGGCACATCAGCAACAAGTCTAAGTTATTGTGTCAAAGAATAAGATGCTAGCTCTGTAGAAGCAACAAGTCTAAGTTATGGTGTCAAAGAATAAGATGCTAGCTCTGTAGGAGCAACAAGTCTAAGTTACTGTGTCAAATAATGAGATGCTAGCTCTGTAGAAGCAACAAGTCTAAGTTATTGTGTCAAAGAATGAGATGCTAGCTCTGTAGAAGCCAAATAAGCTCATTATGTTGTGCTCTTCTCTGTTCATCCTTGGTGGACCTGGGAGCCTTGGTTTACCCACCAAAACCTTGGATGGCTTTGGCCCTCTAAGCCTCTTAGCAGGCATTAAACAAATCTGTCAAGCTGGAACAGCCAGGTAAAACAGTTTTAAGGAATGTGTGTACAGTACACTGTACAGCCGTGTTGTTTTAGTGGTATATTTAGAAAAAGAGAAATCAATGCTTTGTATTTGTAAGGTTAAAAATAACAATTAAAGAAGTGCATTAATTTAATTTCAATCGGGTTTAGCAAAAATGTGAGGAAATATTATGACATATTTGTGTTAAGAAACTCAAGGTATAGTGTAGAGTAGTAAGAAGTCAAAGTATACTGCATCTGTTGTCCATTGTCCTCACTGTGACGCTGGACAAATCAGGAGTTAGCAGGGCTTTGTTCTGACGACTCACAAGCAGTAGTTTTTAGTTGATCTTTAAGGATTATAGGTCCTCTGTCAGCATGTCATTTCACTAAGTTCTCATGGTGCTTTCAACTTGATTTAGCAATTCCTTTCAGATGAGTGTACTAGAAGAAACCTGACCACTCATGCTTTAACTCCTCGATACCTGCCATTAGCCAGAACAAGTGAAAAACGTTTTAAATGTAATCTGTAGGGATGTGGTAGCGCACTTAAACAATAATAGTATGTTTCTAGATTTAAACAACCACAATGAGAGCAGCTGCAGTAGCAAAACATTAGAAAATTGTTTATATTTTAATTGATGAAAATGTATCAAGACAGTACTTTTTTCATCTATTTGATGTGAAGCGCCTTCTGATCTGATCTGTTGAATATTTAATCCTAGCTTCCTATTCTATCCACTTGCTGGCAGAATTAACATAGTTTATGTGTACTGTATGCTACTTGTTCATAGTCCTTTTGGATTTTCAAACGACACACATCTCCCAAGGCAGTCACTTGAGTCATTTCTTTTTATCTACATTTTAATTAACCTCGATTCTGTTAAAACAGAAAACAATGTCCTATCCACCATTTTGCTTTGATCATATCAAAAGCCATGTTATCTAGGTTACCATTCTCGCGGTCTAAAAACTCTAGGTTTTCCAGTACATAACTTACTAACACTGAGGGGAAAATGTTAGAATTATAGCAATAAATATGTCTTTTCAACGGATTTCACCTTGCTCCGATGGTTTGTTCATTAAAATCGGATCTTTGTTTATCCTGTAGCCAAGGTTTTGCATTATGATTAACCATGACTATTGTTAGGCCTCATTGGATGGGCATTTGATGATAATTTTAACCACTATTTGCATAATGTGTGTGTGTACATACTTGACTAGCCTGGCTGAGAAAATATGACATTCTGGGAACATTTCTCTGGTCCCATTTGGAAACAATATCTTAATGGGGTTAGTTTTGTGCTAAAAGTTACAATTGTGCTTAGTGTCAGAATAAGGGTTCCTGGATATGGTTAAGTGGGTGTGTATTATACTGTGCAGCTAAGGTAAATGTTAGGCGTGGGTGTAACACCGTTCTACAGTGGCGTTGTAGTGGACTGATTGGATACACACATGACTCTCGACAGTGAGTACAAGATTAATAAAATCATGGAGGTCTTCAGACAGGCATGGAGCTCCTCAGGGAGGCCAGACGTTCTAAGTGAACATGCATGGCCTCTGCATTAACAAAAATACTTTAGTAAAATGCTAACTAGTGACACTGAGTGAAAACTATAAACGTCTACGTGACTGCCATCTATATAAACAAATGTATTTGTCATTTGAACTTCTCAAGGGACACCAGTATTTTAGTTTGGTTTGTAGAGAATTGCGAGAGCCATGGGGCTGAGTAATTGAAGTACTTATTTCCCAGCTTGGTTAGAATTTATTGTATGTGTTTCCATTCTGACCTAGAACAGAGGATAGATAAAGAAAAAGGTTTTCCTGAAATTGCCTAATGAATGACAATGTACCCGTGTTTCTACCCAAGTTTGTATGTCACTAGCATCTAAAATATCCCAACAGCAAGTTAGTTTTGGTGGCAAAAGGCATAATGAATCAACCCACAAACAAATGCCAAGCTTTGTGCCCATAATAAAATCCAGGAGCTGGAGCTCCTTGACAAGTATCTATACATGGATTATGCTGTATGGGTTGTTTATCTCATCTAACTAAGTTCCTGCAGAATGTATATGCTTTTCAAAGCGTTTAGTACTAGTAAAATACCATACACTTTGTTTTTAATTCTGTAATGGTGCTAAAAGCTGTACCTCTAACACAATGTTTCCCACTTCGTGTGGAGCGTCTAATACAAAAGAGCTGATATTTCAAACATACTGTACAATCAATTCGCCTCACAGTTTCTCCATCTTTGTCTCCTTCTCCTTGATAATCTCTCCCGCCTCCCCTACATCGCCCCAGGCTGGAACCGGAGCATACATGGCCCCAGAGATCCTGAATGAGGTTCCCTACAGGACGTCCGTGGATTGGTGGGCTCTGGGCTGCAGCATCTACGAAATGGTGGCCGCTTACACCCCATTCAAAGGTCCCGAATCTGGAAAGCAGAAGGTGGAAAAAGAGGAGGTGCAGCGTCGTATTCGCTCTGAGGAACCCAAGTGGGAGCACAAGAACTTTGATGCCCCCACCAAGACCATCATCCAGGAGTTCCTCAAGAAGAACATCGATGAACGCCTGGGTTGCAAGTAAGAGCATCAGCCTGTCCAGATTAACATGAATGTACACAACAATAATTCTCTGTTAAGAACCATTCTGCTAGTGGCCTAGGGTCATCCAGAGGGTCGTCCCATGGTCTAAGCTGCTGCCTCCAGTGCCACATGTACTACTGTGGTGTGGGTTTGAATTAGCCGACTTCTCAGCGTAAAATTACTGGGGAGGGGGGAAAGGGTTTGGTTCTGGCCTACTGTTATGTCATTAAAAACAAGAAAAAGAAGAAAAGCAATGCAGAGAATTTTCATTTCAGGGTACCTCCTAATTGAAATGTAAGTGTAATTAACGCCAGCCTTCTTTACAGCTAACCGGCTAGCATGCTGTTACGACTCAGAAATTCAATTAAGCTGTCAGTCAGCTACAACTGATCAAAGCAGTTCAGTTCAGTATTTTGGTGTGTAAGTTTAACTGAATATTGCTGAGTAAACTGTGCCAAGTTGGCTAGTTAGTCTTCAGTTAGTCTTCCCCCACCAGTATATGATCCTCATGTGAATATGTCTCAATGTTTATCTCCGCAGGGGAGGAGGCGAGGACCCCCGAAAGCACGAGTGGTTCAAGTCCATCAATTTCCCTCGTCTGGAGGCTGGATTGATCGATCCCCCTTGGGTTCCCAAGCCCAACGTGGTCTACGCCAAGGACACTGGCGACATCGCCGAATTCTCCGAGATCAAGGGCATCGTGTTCGACGCCAACGACGAGAAGTTCTTCAAGGAGATCGCCACCGGCGCCGTGGCCATCCAGTGGCAAGACGAGATGATCACGACAGGACTGTTTGACGAGCTAAACGACCCCAACAGGAAAGAATCTGCCGGGGGTGGAGACGGGGAAGGGAAGTCAGGCACGTGCACGTTGTTGTGAGCTGCCGATGGGTACGCACGCCTTCTGCACGTCGCCAACACACCAGCCGATTCGGTAAAATTATGTTAAAATTACTACAGAAAAAAAATATGATTTAACAAAATGCATTCTTTTATGAAAGGGAGGAGGGCAGCATGAGAGACCGAGGTGTGTCCTATTTTTTGTGACGGACCGAAGGTTTCCTAAACTTCGGGGCAGCGGAAAAAAGGCGGCTTTACCAAGATTGGTGTCGTCTATTCAGATTGCAGCTACTCCCATGTTTCTTAAGATGATATAGTGCTCTCCTGGCACTAAACAAATATATAATAAAATAATTTTGTGGATACACAATATCATATTGTTAATGGGGATACATTCAGGCATGCACCAGAAAGATGAGTGGATGTAACCTGCATTGCTAGCCTTTGGCCTCAAACAAGCATTGGCAACAATGCAGAACCACATGCTGAATGTATAAGTTCAGGAACATACACCAACCCTCCCCCTTTATATTCCATATGGAAGTAGTAAAAATCTAACAAAATAATTAAAAATTCCACTAATAAATGTTTTTTCAAAAGCAATGTTGTAGAGGTAACTTTCAACCTTCAGTGACTCTTCACCTTTAAACCCTGTGAAGTTGATCACTAGATCCCAAGCAGTTGGACTCCTGTTCAGTGTCTCTAGTTTTATTTTAAAACAGTGTTGTATATTAATATTAATATGTATATCTATGCACTGAAAGGGGACCCATCCACAGATTAGGTGCTAGTCAACTCTCGTGTACTTTGAAGGTTCTACGCCCAGTTCTGTCAGGGAAAGGGAATAGAAAATAAGCTGTTGGACTCTATTTGAAGGTTGAATATTGAGACGAGTTTGTATAGCAAGGCCAATGTGTTCCTGTACCAGGAATATATTGACCCCACAAAATAAGATATCATTTTTAGCTATCTTCTTTCCTGAGATATGTGTAAGCAAATGTAACTGGAAAATTGCTTCCATCTGTCTGACATTCGAGTGGTGTGTACAAATCTCAAGTTAGAATCTAGTTAGTTAACTTTTAAAACTTTTAACAAAAAAAATCCCCTTTCCCTTGATTTTTGTCACAGAGCTAAGATTTATTTCATATACATTTAAACTGACATCCAGCTCTTGGCCAGTGTTATATTTTTACAGAAAATATATTAAATATACTATATAAATATGTTAAATGAACATCAAATATAAATATGATAAATATACTGTACAGGTTAAAGGTTTGGACACACTTACTCATTCAAGGGTAGTTCTTTTATTATGAAATAACACATATGGAATCATATAGTACCCAGAAAGGTGTTAAACAAATTAAATTACATTTATATTTTAGATTCTTAGATGTAGCCAGCCTTTGCCTTCATAACAGCTTTGCACACTCTCGGCATTCTATCAACCAGGTAGTTGTCTGATGAGTTCAGGTCATCTGATGCAGCACTTCATCACTCACTTTCTTGGTCAAATAGCCCTTACACAACCAAAGGTGTTTTGGGTCAAATTATATTCCCACTAAGTGCTAACCAAATGGGACGGCGTATCAATGCAAAAGGCTGTGGTAGCCATGCTGGTTGAGTGTGCCTTGAACTCTAAACAAATCACTGTTGTCACCAGCAAAGCACCCCCACAGCTCCATGCTTCCAAAGTCACATGTGGAGATCTAGTTTGCAAACTCTGTGTCTCATAAAGAGATGGCAGTTGAAACCTAGAAATATGGACTCATCAGACCAAAGGACAGATTTTCACCTGTCTAATGTCCATTTCTCGTTTCTTGGCCCAAGCGAGTCTCTTCTTATTATGGGTGTCCTTCAGATGTTGTTTCTTTGCAGCAAATTTGACCATGAAGGCCTGATTTATGGAGTCTCCTCTGAACGCCTGATGTTGAGATGTGTCTGTTACTTGAACTCTGTGAAGCATTTATTTGGGATGCAATCTGAGGTGCAGTTAATTGCTGGCTAGTAACTCTTTTTCACTTGCCCTCTGCAGCAGAGTTAACTCTGGGTCTTCCTTTCCTGTCGCAATCCTTAATGGACTGTTGTTTCTCTTTGCCTATTTGAGTTGTTAATTCCACAAATTAACTTTTAACAAGACACCCTGGTTGATTGAAAGATATTCCAGGTGTCTCATGGAGCTGGTTGAGAGAATGCAAAGACTGGGAAAAGCTGTAATCAAGGCAAAGGGTGGCTATTTTTAAGAATCTACAATATGAGCTGTATTTTGATCTGTTTAACACTTTTTCTTATTTCTACAAGATTCTGTGTTATTTCATAGGTTTGTGTCTTTACTATTATTCTACTATTCTATTATTCTTCTATTGTGGAAACTAGTGAAACTAAAGAAATACACTTGAATGAAATGGTGTGTCCAAACCTTTGACTGGTACTGTACATGTAAATATAAAATGAGAGGAAATAATATTCTACTGTAAAAATGTCAGATATTTATCAGTGACTTGCTTGAATCTTGAATTACTGGATAAATAAAAATATGTCTTTTACACCTTGTGTTTTTTCTTGCTACCTTTGGTAGTACTTAACTATTTTGTTGTGTGTGTGTGTGAGAGAGAGAGAGATAGAGAGAGAGAAAGCAGTTTTAATTAATTTCACTCAATGTGCTTTATTGGGAAACCAACAGCTGAACATAAAATGTAAGTGCTACCCCTCCTGAACACTTAAAATGCCCCCTTGCTCTAAGAGACTTAGCCCCACAATATCGATCTGTAACAAAACTGTAACGGATATGGAGGTTATATGACAATGTCAAAAGTTTAAAGGAAGAAGTATCCATCCCCTGTAACGTGCATCACACATGTCAGTCAGAGAGTGGCACTTCAAACAACCAAACAGGCTAGTCTAGCAGCCTTTACAAGGTACAGGCCAAGCTTGCTGCCAGGCTCGCTGCCAGGCTTGGATTGCCTCACTGTAGCCCCAAACGCCACGATATGTTTCATAGCGAGGGGAGGACGTGGGAGGACGTGGGAGGGGTGGGGGGTGTGGGGGGGCACGCTGCCGTCTCTCAAAATGTTGACTGCCGTAATCTCATTAGGTAGAGATCACAAGCAGACAGCGTGGCCCAGGGCAGATCTCAGCTTGCTACTATTAGCTGATAAGTTGATAATCGGCCTTACCTCCAGCGTACTTAAATCAACCTCTAATCTGCCAGGACCAACAGGGAAACCCCAGGGGGAGACGAATATACATATGACTATTCCAAGCCACTGAAAACGCGGGTGGGGAAAACAGACCTTGAACCCGAGATGTTATCAGCAATGTTCGTTTCCTGATGCCCAATTGAAAAGGCAATGAGAGGAGAAAGAACAGGGAAAGATTTAAAAAAGGGAGAGAAGAACTGGGAGATGGGAGACAGAAGATTTTTTGAAAGAGAAACAGAACGGGAGGTGGGGGGCATCCCTGAACCCTCCGTCTCTTGCAGCACACACAGGAGTCCAAGGGCACAGCTTAAGGGCTGCTGAGGGACTGACAAAGATAGTCGAAGAGATAAAAGCAGAGAGATTATCTGTGAAAGGGAAGGACTCAGGTATCGACGGCCGTTGGTGGCGAAGGACGGGTGTCCGTTAAGAACCTTGCCACAAGCTGTTGGGTCCCAGAGTTTAACATTGCACGGCCACAGACAGTTGCAGGGATTCTCCGGACTGATTAGAAATTCTGCCATTATGATTTAAATGACCCTTCAACCGACACGCTGTTGCGCATGGTGCCCAGTGTTGTTCTGATTCATTCACTGCGTCAGCCTTTGAACATCCCCCAAAAGTGTGTTGACTCACACACGTTTTAAATGTTCAGGCTGAACACTTTGATTTGTAACATGAACTCAGTTAATAATGGAGGAACTGTGTCATTTGAAAACAATAAAGCAAAAAGATTAACATTAAGTTAATAGCAAAGTTGAATTAAAGTAAGTGGTAATCAAAGTAATTAGGTAATTGCCAACCAAGCTTTATTTGGTTTTGCGGTGAATTGATATGTATGTTATCAACTACTTGTTAAATGAAGTGCCGGGACACCTGAGTGCAAACCCATGAAGCCACTACTCTGCTAAATCTCACCACTGGGTGACGCCATCAGGATGTTAAAGAGGATGGGATGTGATGCTGCCCTCGTAGTGAAAGAACACCACTTACTCTGATACGCTAAACCTTAACAATCAATTGATGAACAGGATGGGTTCAATTGGAATGGAAGGCAGTCAATTCAGGCATCACACTTAACAATGACACATTTCCCAAAATGGCATCTTAATATTGATATGATTCATATATATGGAGAAGATAACTATTTTACAACCTAATGTAAATGGTGAAATCCTGAAATGACTGTCTTCAATTAGAATCAAGACCAGCACTGATAAAAAGTCACACTTCAGAGGACAACATGTTCGATTTTTTTTCCAAAATCACCTTTTAATCCACAATTGCTGCACAGATCTTAAGGCATCCTGTAGATGTTTGCAAGTTGTTCCTTAAACAGTAGGTTCCATTTCAGACCGTATAAACATAGCTGTGAATATGATAATTTCCTGTAAATCTTTGTTTAAATTATTTCTTCTTTACAGTGCTCAGACATAGTGTTCTGTGACAGAAAAAAATACAGTGTGTGAATCGATTAAATATATACATTGAGAAGACGGACAGACAGACAGACAGACAGACAGACAGACATGTAGATAGATAGGATAGCGTATATAGAAAGAGTAACAAACAAGCAAAATACCCAAAGGCAGGTATACATAAAAGGATATACAGTAGATATACAATACATAGATACAACAGAATGCATTCACACAGCATTTCCTTGCGCATTTTAAAGCGCTTTACATTGTGTCCGTGTGTTGCTTATTGAGGCAGTGTCTGTGTGTGTGTGTGTGTGTGTGTGTGTGCGTGTGTGTGTGCGTTGTGTAGAAGTGAACGGCGTGTTTGTGTGTATGTGGCTGGACAACTGACGCCATCAACCACTGACGTGTACCACCCACCAATGGGGATGCACGGCAGCCATTTTGAACCCACACGCTCGGCACTCATTGGACGGGGTTAGGGGTCAACTGACACACGTGCAGACGGACAGACGGACGGCACGAGACTGGGCTGCGGTCTCACCAGACCACACATACCTATCTACAGTTCCACGATATGTAATGGGTTTCGGGATTAGACTGAATTCTTGACTATGTCTGCGTTTGGCAGCGCTGAACAGGGTTTGACTCTATCTATGTGGTATGTGGTTGACCCTGATGATTTAATGGAGGGGGGGGGGGGGGTCAACTGTAAACCTGTTTGTCTTGACGGTGTACGACTGAAAGTGAAACACAGATTGGAACTAAAGCCAGACTGTTGGTCAACTCATGGCACTAAGCACTGATCTAGGTTAATCACACCACATCTACGCTCCAATCTAAAACATGGCGGGAAGGGAAAATAAGATCTGATCCCCGGCGACCACTAGAGTGGGCCACTGGGTCACAGAACAACAGCAGACCAAGGGAAGGTTCCTATGGCGGTTTGGTTGGCGAGTCGTTAAAAAAGGCTCCCGCTAGAATGAGAACGCAAAGGACAGGACAGGGATGATGTCATACTAGTGTAAACATAGAAGTAAACATGGGAACTAGATCTTCTGTTAAATTTGGCAGGATTACAGTTTTCCCAGGAGATAGTCGAACATTAATGACATCACTGGCCTATACTTATCTGCACTAATCCCAAACCGGTCTCTCGCCCCTAAAAGCTAGGCACTCCCAAAGGTTCTGAACGGAATACTTAATTGACAGCTACCAGATGATAACTGCCCTGACACGTATCCCAATATACAACCTTCTTAGAGACAACTACAGCTTTTCAGAATGGGCATTCAAATCTGGGATTCAGGGTTCACAGCACTGCTGGTTCATCTCCATTCCCATTCGGCCTAACCAAAGGCTGACAAGTAACAAAACTAGGGGAGTAGAACTACCCCAGGTGGAATGAAAAAGGCCAGATTTGAATGCCTGTCGCCTGGGAAACGGAGCGAGGGTGTAGGGATTGGTTTGGAATTAGGCCCGCCTTATTCTAACAGGAATCTTCCACGGGGAGGTCAGAGCCAGACCTCTCAGCACGCTCCGCCTTCTCATCGCCCCTCCCTATTCCACGACAGTGACCCGGAAGGTGACACGGCCCAGGAACTTGTCCCGGTCGTCGTTGTTGCGCAGGTCGGATCCCTCGATCCGACACTCAATGGTCAGCTCTGTGTTGTAGTCCTCCTTGTTCAGCAGCAGCTTGACCGCGACCAGAGGCTGAACATACCGCTCCTACAGGGGGGCGGGGGTGGGGCGGGGCGGGGGTGGGGCGGGGGTGGGGCGGGGGTGGGGCGGGGGGTGACATACAGTCAGGAAGAACCAAGAGAAATATTAGCCTGATGAATGCACGACACATTCTTCCAATGGTCTTTGAAAGTCTTGCAGGACATTGCACAGTAATACTTCCCCACTGAGCGCCAGCCAGTGGGACAGGACGGAGCCCAACCTACGTGAAGCTTGTTGCCGTAGTATGGGAAATACATCTTATCAAAGCGTCCCTCACTGGGGAAGTACTGCATCTGTACGGGCGTGTCCCTCTGAAGACGAAGAGGAAGAAGAGACAAGAGTCAGCACAGGCCGATGACAGAAGACCATAAGCATATGTACAGTACCTTGGGGAAGGTATTCAGACACCTTGACTTACAGGAGACATTTGTTTCATTTGAGTTTTCTGATTATAAAAATGTATTTGTACCTTGATTACATACATATTCAAACCTCTGAACAATCGCAGCATTTTTTTTTTTAGGATAAGTCTCTAAGGGGATTTGCACATGCAGATTGTACAGTATTTTCCAATACAAACAAAATGTTTATCTCCTCTAATGCTGTCAAGTTGGTCGTTGATCATTGCTAGACAGCCATTTTCAAGTCTTTCCACGGAGCGTCAAGCCGATTTAAGTCCAAACCGCCACCAGGCCACTTACTGTGTCAGGCAATGTCATGTTGGTAAGCAACTGTACTGTAGATTTGGCCTTGTGGTTTCGACCCAACACACGCACCAAAAACCTTTCCAGCTGATGTCACCGCTCAGTGAGCAGCAAGCTAAACCGATACCAACACAGTTCTGTTGCTCTGGCGATAAAACAACTAAACAGAAGAAATGTAGAGGGATGGCACAGCGGAGCCTGGCCTCTGGGCCTTCATCACAAGTAAATGGCGACTGAATCAGAGCCAGTGCCAGGGAACAAACCGTTCACTTCTTGCATGGGTGAAATTTTTTGTAAAGCAAATGTTAAAGACACATTCTACGGATTTTGATCACTGTTTGTATAAGTGGCGCTGTTGAGACAAAACGTGTCCCTGAAAAAATGTGTACTATGTGTCATCAAAACGACTCAAACGTGGAATGTCAAGGATCACGAATAATTATTTATATAGAATATGCATATTCAAATACATTACACATCCATGCCAAAATGTTCACACTGCATCTTTAACTCCTGCACTGGGGCTTAATATATATAATACTTCTTGAATACTGGTTCAAGACTTTGGAGGTTTTCTTTTTTTATGTGAATCGAATTTTTTTCAACCAAAAAAGAATCACACTTTGACGTGAGGCTTATTTCTTGTAGATTTATGACACACAATGTAAATTGGATCCATTGTAAATTCAGCCCATAAGACAAAACCAAATTGGAAAATGTATACGAGGATAAATACTCATTTTGAAGGCACTGGATGTACAGCACATCCCATCCAAAATTTGACCCTGAGGTTATGCCCCACCTTCTGCATTTTTGTCATACACCTGTCCACTCCTCTCAGACACAAAGCCATATGATAATGAGAACTGGATATATTCCTAGTGTTTCATTCACTGTAATGGAACACTATTACCTGTTTACATCAAGCAAAGGTTTGTCTTTCTACGGTCCAGAAGACATCAGACAAAATGGCCATCTCTCATAATAACATTGTAAGTTTGTGGGCTCTTATAACAGGACAAAAAGATGGACAAGAGAGTGGGAATCAAGCCGGGTGGGGCCGGGTGGGGCCGGGTGAGCGGGAAGAGACATAAAAAAACAACCTTTAAGTTATAACAATGACGCAAGTTATTTCCACAAGGTAATAACTTACATATGAACTTACAATTGTACACATTTCTAATGCTTACCCTACAGCTTCAGCTGGAAGCATGCAGAAAAACAAAATCCAGCCAAATCAGGAAAAAAAGAACACAAATTAAACAGAAACCATAAATAGCAAAGAAAATACACAAATGTAACCACAGCACAGGACCGTGTTCCAATGCACACGGACAGAACCAGACAGAACCAGACATAATGGACTTGTGATGTTTACCTTTGCCGTGCAGTTGACATAAGGTTCTCCACGTGGCTTCAGCCCAATGATCTGTGAATGGCATACCAGTTAACCGATCAGACAATCAGAGAGCGGGGGGCTCCAAGTTAAACACAGCACATTACATTCTAGGCATTACAAACTGTCTGGTTCCAGCTCTGTGAAGGCAGATTGACTGACAGTATACAACGGGCAAGATGGAAAGCTGACCTTTCAGCGCTGAACGCTGCTAACTGTAGTACAAGAGCAATAAGGTGTCCGGGAGGCTTGCTGAAAACGGCCAATAAACCAGAGGCTAAGGGTTTTGTCTACCATTGACTAAAGTCATCTCCTGATACCTGCAGTAATTTAAGGCTCTTGATAACACACACGTATATACATAAATGATTTCCACTGAACCAGGTCATTGAATTGGGAGCTATGAACAGCCCTGCACTGAAGTCTGCACTTCATCGGAATCCAACTGTCTTGATTGTCTGTGACGTACCTCCGCAGAGACCTCGTCTTGGCTTCACCCCAATTCTCTACCACTTTCTCCAGATACGCACTCGCAAATTTCTCGTCACAGATAACGGCGGAAACTTTGTTTAGTCAAAGGCTCAAACCAGTCGAATGCTTTTTAAACCCCATGACAGGAAGTGTGCAAGTACCCACTCGGCAGGGCCATCATCAACCGGGCAGCGAACGCAGGGGATTAACAACGTACCCTATTCATTTTGAGCAGAACGCAAGGTCTACCCTCAGCGAAACCGAAGGTGGAGTCGGACAGCCCAGAGCAGCGGCTGAGAGAGCTCCTCTTGAACTGACAAGCCTTCTTCGGCTCGCCCACCTCGCCCTCCTGATCGAAATAGTCCCCCGCTGTGCACACCTCGTTCCTCTCCTGCTCCGTGTCGTTGTACTCTGAGGGGGGCGAAGAAACAGGTAAGGACAGACTGGACAACCTTTTCAGGAAAACGGAAATGGTCAGGATGACCTGGCTTCAGCGGGCATTTGATATTTCGGACTGCAAAAAGGGGCTTCATTTGATGCATTTTGTTCGTTCACACGCAGGGTGATCTTGATCCTTTTCGCCTTTGCTTTTCGCCTGAACTGTCATTGTAGGTGTGTAAGTGAAGCGTTACTGAGGTGGACAATTATGACTCAGACAGAAAGAGGAAAGGCCAAAGAGAGAGAGAGAAATAAACAGGGGGGACACTCACGCTGCAGGAAGGACTCCAAGGTCTGGACATAGCGGGTGTACTGGACAGGCTGCGATCTGTTGATCAACATGTCCAGCTCCTTGGGCCGGATGACTAACCCTACAGGACAGAGTAAAGCATCAGGTTACAGTTGCAGCCCAGTGAGGGTCATCGCATCAATACCGCAGGGCGCATCGCAGTCCAGTCCAATGACACCGGTCACTGATGTTGCCTAGTGAAAATGACTGTGTCCTTGACTGATTTAGTTTGTGCCAAAACCAACGTCGAAATCGGATTAATTGACTCACTGGTTGATTGAGTTCCTGGTTTGTTGGCTGGTTGTGTGGTGGGTTGACTGATTTACTAGTTGGTTGGACCGATTGGTGTTTTTGATTTACAGTTCGGAAGATTAATTTACTGGTTGGTTGGTTGACTGATTTCCTAGTTGTTTGATTGGTTGATTTCCTAGTTGGTTGATTGGCTGATTTCCTAGTTGGTTGATTGGCTGATTTCCTAGTTGGTTGATTGGCTGATTTCCTAGTTGGTTGATTGGCTGTCTGAACAACCGCCATGTGGGGACACTTACCTGGGTGTGGCACCCGGTCACGGTACCTTGGAACATAGTCGTCTAGCGTCATCAGCATGACCCAAATAGTCAGGACAAACATCCCAGCCAGGAAGGCATAAAATACCAAGTAGAACAGAAGGATAAGACCTGAAGGGACGGAGGGGAGAAAGAGGAGGGTGAACAAGAGAGGAGAGAGACGGAGAAAGAAGAGAGGAAAGAGAGAGAAAGGGAGAAGGGGAGAGAGAGAAAGAAGAGAGAACAGAATAAGAGAATAGAAATCCCAGACTGTATTAGCACTCAGAGCTAAAGGCTAGGTCTACACAAATCTTACCAGACCATGGTCGTTCCATGTACCATTAGCTCCTTGATGGCTTTTAAGATCAGTCATCCGCGTAAAAATCTGTCATTTCAATAAGGACACAGCGTGACAGATAAGGACCAATTTCAAGCGTGAGACGTTTTGTCGTGCAAAGGTGTGCATGTTGTTCCATGAGCGATGATGAGCAGGATTAATGAACGACGACAGAACAGGACAGCATTTTCATGGAGGTTTCCGGTTCTACAGGCCTGTTAAATAACCGGGCTGCCTATTAATGCTGGGAGCTGGGCCCCACCGTATCCAGACTGTATCCATCAAAATATTTATTGGTCCTGCCCATCTCCAGGAAGCAACACATTATCCTGAACAACGCTTGACGGTTATTTGTTTGTCTTCTCACGTCCTACAACTTCGACGAGGATAGGCATTAAAGACGTTGGTCTGAGGTGACATTATTGGCCTCAATCTTGCTTGAGGAGCAATAGAGGAGCAATAGAGGAGCAACAGGGAACGAAAGAGAAAAGTAGCCCCCGAAACCCCATACCTGAACCACCCATGGATGTGTGCCGTTTGTTAAATAAATCATAGACTGGATTTGGACTTAAATGTATATGACAGCCTATTAAAATTAAGTGCATAGCAAATATAATACTATGGTATAATGGACATAGCCACTTCATTATGAAACCATTAGACACAGTCCTACCATACAAACTGATAGCAGGCTCTTTCGCAGCTCCTAAATAGAATGGTGGATTCCGGAACATTTGCCTGCCCCTCCATCCATTGGAACCATCTCCCTCCTCTCCTCCGACTCATTCCCATCATGCACCTGCGTGGCAGCAGCGCGATCAGTAGGAAACCCATTTGACCTTGAAAGGCATGCTAACGTGAGCCGCCATGCGACCGTGGTGGGAGGAGGTGTTCTGACAGTACGGATGGAGGAGCACCCCGCTGCACAGCAGCGCGCGAGGTCTCAATGGGGAGATACAGCAAGCTCAGCACGCCATCTTCAATGACATCGCGGAGCACTACTATGAATAAAGGATGTGTATTACACGAATGTGAAATATACGTTTTCCAAATTTTCTTGCGGTGTCGGTATTGTACTCCACCGGTAGCCTAACTGTAGTGAATGATTTCGGTCCAATGTCTTAACTCTGTCATGCTAGCCGAATTGATCTATTCCGGCGGATTCACACGCACATACTCGTGCGTACACGCGCACAGCCGCACCGACACGCACGCTCGCGAAAACATACAAACACCCTCCCTCCCACACACAAACACACACACACACACACACTGCAGACTTTTTGGCATATTCTCTTGAAGTAGTAGCCAACAATACTCTATCGAGCAAATACGTCTGCAGATTTGTTTGATGCTATTGCACTGAAAAGGACATTTTAATTAAAATGTAACGTTATGAATAAATATGATTCACTTATTGTTTACCATTGACATTTTGTCTGTTTTCAGAAGGCCTACACAAGGAATGTCATCCAATTTAGGGTTAGGGTTAGATCTCTTTTAAACCGTGTTTTCCAATTGTTTCTAGTTCATTTGTGGTCTTAATAGAAATACAGTGAGTATTGGACTTAAACGATACTTTCGTGTCGTTCATCAGGTCTAGAGTTTATTAGTGCTGAATTGCGTATACACACAGCTGCGCAAATGTGCGCGAATGTACGCGCGCGCACGAAAACGCTAACATACACATACACAGAGATACACACAAACGCTGACATTATGCTTCAAAACCAACCAGACAGAAATAGAATCAGGCCACCATTTCCTCAGTGATAGAGTGCATCAATGAATGGGTGGATTGAATATCAAATTAATATCCGTTATTAGGCTACCTCAGCGAATGCACAGAAAAACGGAATTGCCTTCTGCAACATATCAACATTTTTTGGACAGAGGACCTTCCTCCAGCCAAGGTTTAAGTTCTTACCCCAGCTCTTTGCTGTGCGCCCGCAAAACTCGCCGGTCCTTGGGTTAAAGATCGCATCTTTCCAGCTTCCAGCATTTTCCTCTTCTTTCACAGCCGGTTTGTCTTCATTGCTTGCCATTTTGGAAATTGGGGGATGTATTCTCCCTGAAAAAATACTAGGATCACCGGGCGATGGGGTGAAGCGAAATCAAGGATGTCGGCGGTATGTAGTTGGTTCACTGGTTGAAATGAAGTGGGTGGTAGAGTGAGGCAAGAATGCTCCGTTGATTGAAAAAAAGAGAAGAATCTGTGACGTGTTCTGCAACTAGCGGCGGTCTTGCTACGCTTCTTCAAGCGGTGCGTCTAGTAAAACAGCCATGGCAGAAGGGCCAGCCTGGACATTAGCGTACGTTAGGGACGTTATACTAACGTTGGATTCATGCCGTTACCGTGTGTTAGCCTAATGGATATAGACATCGATAGATGGTGATGATAACATAAGTGATGATAACATGGTGATGATAACATGATAAGCCAAGGCTTATGCTTTCCGTTCACAAAACCCGGCTGCGGTTCAAGTACAGTGAGGAGAAGTATTTGATACACTGCAGGTTTTCCTACTTAGAAAGCATGTAGAGGTCTGTCATTTTTATCATAGGTACACTTCAACTGTGAGAGATGGAATCTAAAACAAAAATCCAGAAAATCACATTGTATGATTTTTAAATAATTAATGTGAATTTTATTGCATGACATAAGTATTTGATCACCTACCAACCAGTTAGAATTCCGGCTCTCTCAGACCTGTACGTTTTTCTTTAAGAAGCCCTCCTGTTTTCCACTCATTAACTGTATTAATGGCAACTGCTTGAACTTGTTACCTGTATAAAAGACACCTGTCCACACAATCAAACAGACTCCAACCTCTCCACAATGGCCAAGACCAGAGAGCTGTGTAAGGACATCAGGGATAAAATTGTAGACCCGCACAAGGCTGGGACCTCTTGGGCCATCAATGATCATGTGGAAGGTGAGGGATCAGCCCAGAAATACACGGCAGGACCTGGTCAATGACCTGAAGAGAGCTGGGACCACAGTCTGAAAGAAAACTATAAGTAACACACTATGCCATCATGGATTAGAATCCTGCAGCGCACGCAAGGTCCCCCTGCTCAAGCCACTGCATGTCCAGGCCCGTCCGAAGTTTGCCAATGACCATCTGGATAATCCAGAGGATCAATGGGAGAAAGTCATGTGGTCTGATGAGAGAAAAATAGAGCTTTTTGGTCTAAACTCCACTCGCCATGTTTGGAGGAAGAAGAAGGATGAATACAACCCCAAGAACACCCTCCCAACCATGAAGCATGGAGGTGGAAACATCATTCTTTGGGGATGCTTTTCTGCAAAGGGGACAGGACAACTGCACCATATTGAGGGGAGGATGGATGGGGCCATGTATCGCGAGATCTTGGCCAACAACCTCCTTCCCTCAGTAAGAGTATTGAAGATGGGTCGTGGCTGGGTCTTCCAGCATGACAACGACCCGAAACACACAGCCAGGGCAACTAAGGAGTGGCTCAGTAAGAAGCATCTCAAGGTCCTGGAGTGGCCTAGCCAGTCTCCAGACCTGAACCAAATAGAAAATCTTTGGAGGGAGCGGAAAGTCAGTATTGTCCAGCGACAGCCCTGAAACTTGAAGGATCTGCAAACCTGTCAAGAATTACAGGAAACGTATGATCTCTGTAATTGCAAACAAAGGTTTCTGTACCAAATATGAAGTTCTGCTTTTCTGATGTATCAAATACTTATGTCATGCAATAAAATGCAAATTTATTACTTAAAAATCATACAATGTGATTTTCTAGATTTTTGTTTTAGATTCCGTCACTCACAGTTGAAAAGTTCCTATGATAAAAATGACAGACTTCTACACTAAGCAAAAAAAGAAACGTCCCTTTTTCAGGACTGTGTATTTCAACAATAATGTTGTAAAAATCCAAATAACTTTAAAGATCTTCATTGTAAAGGGTTTAAACAATGTTTTCCATGCATGTTCAATGAACCATAATCAATTAATTAACATGCACCTGTGGAATGGTCGTTAAGACCTTAACAGCTTACAGAGAGTAGGCATTTAAGGTCACAGTTCTAAAAACGCAGGACACTAAAGAGACTTGTCTACCGACTGTGAAAAACACCCAAAGAAAGATGCCCAGGGTCCCTGCTCATCTGCGTGAACGTGCATTAGGCATGCTGCAGGGAGGCATGAGGACTGCTGATGTGGCCAGGGCAATAAATTGCCATGTCCGCACTGTGAGACGCCTAAGACAGCGCTACAGGGAGAAGGGAAGGACAGCTGATCATCCTCGCAGTGGAAGACCACGTGTAACAACACCTGCACAGGATCGGTACATCCGAATATCACACCTGCGTGACAGGTACAGGATGGCCACAACAACTGCCCGAGTCACACCAGGAACACACAATCCCTCCATCAGTGCTCAGACTGTCTGCAATAGGACAAATCTGGTCCAGTCCATGAGGAGGAGATGCACTGCAGTACTTCAAGCAGCTGGTGGCCACACCAGATACTGACTGGTACTTTTGATTTTGAGCCACCCTTCATTCAGGGACACATTTCTGTTAGTCACATGTCTGTGAAACATTTTTAGTTTATGTCTTATGGTGTTGACTCTTTTAGTGTTCATACAAATATTTGCACACATTAAGTTTACTGAAAGTAAAAACAGTTGAAAGTCAGAGGACGTTTCTTTTTTTGTTGAGTTTACATGCCTTGTAAATGGGAAAACATGCAAAGTCGGCAGTGTATCAAATACTTGTTCTACCCACTGTAGTCTAGCACACCTGCGCCTGTCATTGGGACCTACAGATGAGATCAGTAAACACCTGTGGTTTGTTTTAGTCAACGTATTGATTCTGTGTGTGTTTATAAGACACTTCCGTGTTATTTCAGTTTAACAGCAAATACAGCATGAAACCCGCGAACAAAGCAGATTAAAGGCAATGCATACACAGCGAGTAGCTTCAATAAAATTTATTTATGCATTTTAGGAGCAAGTGAACCAAAAATACCATATGGTTACCACAGTAGCAGTGGCCCATGAAATGCGAGGGCACTTGGGACAGCTGCATGCCTGGGGTGACAAACCAGCAAGAACTGACTGTTCCTAAAACGTCCCCGGCACAGTCTCAAAGCCCCCCCCCCCAGCCTAGAGCCCCTCAGTGGAATCCATATTTTCGTTTACATTTATTAATCATACAGCCTTTATCTGGAGTGAATGTGTGCACCAGTGAATACATTTTCATACTGGCCTTGACCCCGTGGGAATCAAACCCAAACAACCCAAGGGCTGCGCTTGTGCGACGTGAGCAACACTGCGCATTCACTGGGTTGCGAGATTTGGTCGGGTTGAACGGAAGATTTCCGCGTAGCGCGCCGCGCGTAATGCGCGCCGTCTGCCAATGCGCAAGAGGGCCTGCGTTACTGTGGCCTACATAGATACATATTTGGGTCTTTTAACAATCCCCGTTGCCATGGCAATACAGCATCACTAAAATGCAATGGGAGCAGACGGAGTGAGAGAGGGAGGAGAGAAAGATGGAGAGGAACCGTGTGATGGAGAGGGAAAGAGAGGGAGAAGAGGAGGATGGAGAGGAACCGAGAGGGAGGGAGGGAGGGAGGGAGGAGAGAGAGAGAGAGAGAGAGAGAGAGAGGGAGGGAGGGAGGGAGGAGAGAGAACATAGGATGCTCTGAAAAGCAGGATTTGTGGACCCGAGGGAGAGTGGAGTGTAGCTAGAGAAAATAATTACCACTAAGGCCCCACTCAACACCCCCAACACCCACGCTTTGATTCACAATGACGGAGCTCGGTGTGTGTGTGTGTGTGTGTGTGTGTGTGTGAGAGAGTGAGTGAGTGAGAGAGAGAGAGATGGAGGGTTATATAACGTCCATTGATTTAGTGTTGAGTGGAGAGGGAGGGGCTGTAATACAGTTCCTACTGCCACATTGGATTTGTTGCAGTGTAACACAAGATCAGAACTCACACTGTGAAACACGCACGCAACATAACACAACCCCAACATTACACACTACTCCAAAACCACACACCACCACTTAGTAATTCAGTTTCCCATTCCCTTCGTTTGTCACTGTCTCTCTCTCTCAATCTGTTTGGTATCTCTCTGTTTGGTCTTCCTCAATCTGTTTGGTATCTCTCTGTTTGGTGTTTCTCAATCTGTTTGGTCTCTCTCTGTTTGATCAATCACACTCTGTTTGGTCACTCTCACTGTGTTTGATCTCTCTCACTGTGTTTGGTCTCTCTCATTCTGTTTGGTCTCTCTAACTGTGTGTTTGGTCTCACTCTCTTTCATATTATTTTGATTCTATACTGACTGGCTACTGACTAACATGCACTCCTGTCCTGTTCTCTCACTCTTTCTGCTCTCTCTGTCATCGCTCTCTCTCTCTCCCCATCACACATAAACACACACATCACCCACACACACACACTCACACCCGCAGATTGAGAGGTCCTGCTTGCCTGTGGGCTTGGCAGTGGGTGGATGTCACAGGGAAAATGTGTCAGAGTGAGACAGGCCTGGACCGTGAATCACCACCAGTCTTAAGCTAACCATACTGACGGACAGGGAGCGCAGAAGGATACAGTTTGCAGTGCATGCTGGTAGTGTGTGTGTGTGCTTGATTAGTGTGTCCCCATTTTCCTGTTAGGAACTGGTGTGATTGTGAGCAGGTGTGAGAATGATTGAGAGTTTCGCCAACGGCTGCTTCTGCGTTGGTCCAGATTATGCAAGAAGACAGTGTGTAAATGGATGCAGCAAATTAGAACCGGACCAACACTGTACAGCGTACGAGTGTCCCTCAACACACACACACACACACCTCATTGCCCTCAGGGACAGTCTCAGTGTGCCCAATTAGTTCCCCTCTCTCATCCCGGAGCACTGAGCGAGAGAGTACAGTCCATTCGCTCCCAATTCATCCGTTCGTCGCCATGGCAACGGCAACCGCATCGGTGCCGGCGACAGTAGAGCCAATCATGGAGCCCCACCTGAAGGCTGCATTTCCCACAAGTCGCTTGATGCCTGTGGGTGGAAAACTGCATTTCCCATAAACCTTTGAGGCTGCCAGTAAACACCTGCTTGCGCAGGAAGTACATTACAAGCTTGGGTTATGATTTACACTATCGAGACTGTTACTAAATTATAGAAGTAATACAAATAAGTGGGAGACGTGCAGTACTGTAGGCTGAGCAGGGAATTGAACCCCCAGTCTCCTTGTGAGGAGAGCTAGGAGCATTAGAGAAATGCATTTGAAACAGGAAGATCTCAATACTACATGATTCCTTGTCTCCTAGTCAAAACCCATTGGAGAAAGACAGTGGTCCCTTCCCTTTTACCTTCTCCAACGGGTTGTCAAGAGACAAAGAGAGGCATGAAATTGAAATCCTACCTTATTTTTCTTTCCAGTAATACTTTACATCCCACCACTTGCTTTCTTCAAACACAGAAAGTTGAAAATTAAGTGGTGAGTTGTACTGTCGCAAGAGCAGTACAACCCCCCCGCTGCAGTCAACCCCCCCCTCACACTGCAGTCAAACCCCCCCCACACTGCAGCAGTATATGGGCAACAGAGGTAGTGGCTTAGAATGCCTGACCGCAAATGGTGTTTTATTTGGGTACGAGTTAACAGAACATTAAATTTTTGCAGGGAATATCATGACTCATGCACGTTTACACAGGGAAGAAGCCCCACAGTTTCTGCATTTTGACTCTGTTCTCCTGTGGGTTTTGATGCACGTTGCGAGTGAACAAATTAGTTATTGAGCAATGTTTAGGAGTTTTCCCACATTGTTTCATATAATGTCTTTGAAAAGGGACCAAGAGAAACTAAAGACCAGAATGTTTACATAGAGGATTATAAAAATAGCCTCCAGCTGCAACAAACCTGTGGCATGTCATTGCTCCGACAGTAACCATCACGCCAAACCTGCCAAGATGCCGGGGTCTGTCAGGACTTCAACACGGGACTTAAAGCAGACATGACCACAACACGTAACGTTCTTAACCATTCAAGCTTTTAATGTTGTAAACTTCATTACATTTGATCAGTTTCCTCTTTTTTTTTCTTTTTTTTTTACCCACAATTAATTCATGGACAAATCAAGTCAGTTTAGCTTGTGTTACACCAACAGAATACATGCAACTATGTCAAATTGCCTGTTAAGCTCAGAAAAGGCACTTGCAGATGATTTGAACATGATGTGCAACAGATTATAATACTGGTATGATGAATTAATGTAACTCCAAATCAAACTTTGATACTAAAATAAATGGTTTATTGCTAATGCTCAAATCTTCTCTTCACAAACAATTCCACAAACATCTATGACTGTTAAGCTGTAGAATAATACCAAAACATGGACTTCCAATACAACCTTTGCATAGAAAACTTGAGAAAAGGAAACCCGTATTTCACTGTAATTTGGGTAAACCATGCCTTTAAAGTAGTTACATACACAGTTAAATGTAAGGGTCCTTTTCTAGTGTCAAAATAGCTATCAGTATCCAATTTATGGGAAAACATAAAACTCCTACATTAGATTTTCCACTGGGAAATGGGAGGCAGATAAGATCGTTTAAAGGCAGAAAAACAGACTGACACTAATACGTACATGATTTTTTTAAATCTTCACTGCCACTTCCACATGTAAAGGTACTTAAGAATTAGGCACCACAACCCCCCTACAGCACCCAGTACAATAAAACATGGAGGATGTCCTAGCGATACATCCACTATGTTAACAAGAGTCCTGTCCGCTCACAGTTTCATGAAAAAACACAGTTACCACAAGTGCCAGAGACAAGTACAACAATAAGAGTTTCCTATGCAGGCGATATTGATCAAGTATCTTAGTATCTAATACTGCCAGGTCTAACACTGTAGCCTCCTTGGTACATTTTCTTTGTCCGTCTGCTGTACGACAAACATGGATTTAAAAAAAAAAAACAGATACCCCAGCGGCCTCTTCCGATATAACAGCTTCGTATCTGAGTCATGTCCACTGGGAATCCCGCTAAATAGGGGGGACTAGGAAAAAACAGGCCTTGCTCAATAACAAACCCCAGACCCGTTATTGTTTCAAAAAGGAGGACTATTATTTATTTATTCTAATGATTTGCCCTAATGAACACGTGCCCTGGACCGTTGGACAGACCAAGGGGAGCCAGGAATGTGAAGCCTCTGGGGAGAACAAGCATCCTCGGGGGTACTGTCCAATAGGTCCACAGGCTTCCACAACGGCTCGCTGGAAAGCAGAGACTCCCTCCTCTGGACAAGGAGAACATTGCATTTCTCGGATCGAGGAGATGACGGACGTTGTGAGTTTCCACGACCCATTACACTGCCTAGGGATTTAGTGCCTCTGGCCAGTCGCTGAAAGGTTGTTAAAAGTCGAATCCCGGGAGTCAGTGAGGTAAGAAACCTGTAACATTGCATTGAGACAGCATCATAACAAATAACACCTGTAGGTTTTCGAGTGCTGGGGAGGATTGATCTGTTCAGCCCTACTGGTTGTGCAATTTACAGTTATGACACAGCTAAAAAGGCATGTTGTTAAGTTCATGAAAGGTGACATGCTGTTAAAAAAAACGATGAATTGGTGGGGTAAATGCTAACCTTTGGTCAAAACGAGAACATTTCTGGAACGCTCTGTAATTTTTGCATTTTTAGGCAAACAGTAGCGATCTGCAGCTATTCCGCTTAATCGATTTGAGCACCAGCACACCTGGGTTATTTTCATTACCAAATTAAAAAAATAAACACTGAGACATGGAGGAAGTACATGGGATGTATTCATTCAGCAAAATGTTGCTGTTCAGTTACGAAATACTTTGAATAGACAGACAAAGTCCGGTATATCCATCCCTTTTTTCATTGATGAAACAGAGAGGAACTATCCACATTTGAACAGTGGAAACGGTTTGACAAAACATTTCAGAATGTTTTTTTTTCCCCGAGTGAATACATCCAAAAGAAAACATTTCTTGGTTGGAAACATCTGAAAACGTTTTCCGTTGCATGCCTACGTGAACAAGACCCTGAGCTACAGATACCGTTTCTAAATTTAAACAGGAAACGAATCCTGTGGTAACAGTTAATTTAAACTGAAGACCATGAGGCTCAGCAGCATTAGTCCTTCACTCTGTCAAAAAACATCCATCCTTCATCGATTCCATCCATGCTTCATCGATTCCATCCATCCTTCATCGATTCTATCCATCCTTCATCGATTCTATCCATCCTTCATCGATTCTATCCATCCTTCATCGATTCTATCCATCCTTCCTTCCATCTGAGATGCAACACAGTTGGCTTCAATGACCCCCTCATGTCAGATCAGAGATCACCTCACAGAATAGAATTAATCAATCTACCTTGAACACAGAAAACGCCCAGCCCTGAGGAAGAAAGACAAACCTAACATAAGATAAGATCAGAGGAGCATGACGTTACAGAGGCGGCTGGGGGTGGCTTCCTTCGGCAGCGACAGATGTGCGCTCCGCCCGTCCTCCGCGCCTCAGGCTTTGCTATACCAGTTCATGGAGCGCTGAAGCGCCCGTTCCCAGCTCTGAATGACTTGTCCGTACTGGTCAGTCATCTTGCCGTCGGCGGTGCCGTAACCGTTCCGGGGAAGGAAGACACAGTCGGTGCTCTGCAGCTTCTTCAGCTCCTCCCGACTCCTCCAGTAACCTGCGGAGACGCAGAGTGTCACTGGGCGGGCAGGTTAGGCTGCATCCGAACTGGCAACCCGACCCTGATCAATATTCAAAGTGATTGAAAATGTGTGACCTCCACTATGACTGGCTCCGGATCAAAGCGTCCGCCAGATACCTCACAAGTAAAATGTACAGTAAAAAATAAAAGTGACGCTTCAGGAGTCAGTTGAGGTAGTAAGAGTCAGTTGAGGTAGTAAGAGTCAGTTGAGGTAGTAAGAGTCAGCCGATGAATGTTTATTAAACATTTTGTAATGGCGACAAATACATGATGACATCATCACTGGTATTCTTTGACGTCGTCACAGATTGAACAATGTTTTTGGATGGTGACAATTTCCCTAATAACATCGCTTTGGGTTGGAATTGGTCCAATTGACATTAGCCACTATTGTGTGTTTATATTTGTGTTTGGGTGGGCGTGCGCATACCCACTCCCAGTCCGGCTACAAAAGCTGCACCCAGGCAGGACATTTCGTGTCGGGTCGGCCGGGAAACTTTCCTGCCAAAAAGGTCAGCTGTCAGCTGCATGACGAAGTCATTGGTGCCCACACCACCATCGGCCCTACACACACACACACACACACACACACACACAGACACACACAGACACACACACACACACACAGACACACACAGACACACACACACACACAGACACAGACACAGACACAGACACAGACACACAGACACACACACACACACACACACAGACAGACACACACACACACACACACACACAGACACACACAGACACACACAGACACACACAGACACACACAGACACACACAGACAGACAGAGCCATTTAAAAGGGGAAACCAGAGTTGACTGTCCTTAAATAAATCCTACTTGTACTAATCCTAACCTTAACTCCTAACCTCAACCTCTAATGCCTAGGTTGAACATAACGTCAATCTCCGACTCTAATTCTAACAAGCCACTAAACCCAAGTCTGAAACAGAATGAACTCATGCATACGAGAATGTTACGATATCAAAGGACTTCACCGTGTTCATACCTGATCTTAGTGATCGGAATGTGTGTTTCTCTAAGCATCGTCTCGTAGAGCTGCTTGTTCCTGAAAAAAGACAAAATACTTTTTATTTATTTAGCCAATATTTAACCAAGTAAGCGGATTGAACACCAATTCTCATTTCCAATGACAACCTGGTCCTATCAGAAAGAGTGGTTTAGTTCATCAGATTCAGTAGTTAACAATACTAAAGTTTAATTGACAATTTCTGTCCATCTAATCTGCCCAAAAACTAGCCACCTCCTCTGACCACTTTGAGCACCTGGTGAGTCCATTGGATGTTCCTGTAACTACGGCCCACGTTAGGCCCAGACGCATCAGGTTGGCATGACGACGGCCAACTGTCCCCGTAATGGGCAGGTATCCATCTGAATGATCAAACGTTAGAACTAACGCTCGATTTAGCGCCAAACTCCTCAGATGTTAAATCCTTGAATGTCCCTTTAGGGCAACTCAGGTCTTTCCTCATTGATCCACACACACGAACACACCAACCTGAAGGCGATAGACTCCAGAATGGCTCGCACCAGGTGGCTCTTGGTCGTCGAGGGTTTGAGACCCATGAAGGAGGCGCATGCTTTGGGATCGTTCAGAGGAGCCTGGTGAACATAACACACAGCAAGGACACAACAAACTATATGTAATGAAACATCACATGATACACACACACACACACACACACACACACATGTTTGTATGGCTATCCTCATGGGGACCAGAAAATAGAAATTACATGCTCCCTTGCCCTAATCTTAACCCTAAACCTAACCTTAACCTAACCCTAATCTAACCCTAACATCAATAAAGTAACATTTATGCCTAGATGTAATACCTAACCTTAACCCTTAACCAAAAATGCTTGGACCTTAAAGAAACCCCAATTCTAACTCTAAAATGAATTGTAAGTTTGACCCTAAACCTAAACCCTGAGCCGGAAATTGACTTTTGCCTCATGGGGACCGGCAAAAGGTCCCCATGAGTCAAAATGTTTCTGGTTTTACCAACGTAATGAGGTTGACATTGAATTAGGCAACCAAATGTCTCAATGAGTATAGTTAGACCTAAAGTACACACACAATCACACACACGATAAAGGCGAGCACTAAATGCTAACATTATTCCAGTATGTTTTGGCAGGTAACACTTCAAATCAAAGTGAGAGAAACTTACAAAAGCTGGCGACAATGGCAGGCAAAGAAGAAAAAGACAAGGTTACCACATTCTGACCACACTGTACACAAAGTGAATTGTCACCCAGAAACACATGCATGCAATGCACTGGAAAACCAACTGTCATGAATCAAACCCACTAACCCCCTACTGAAGACCCCCCAACTGTCATGAATCAAACCCACTAACCCCCTACTGAAGACTCCCCAACTGTCATGAATCAAAACCACTAACCCCCTTCTGAAGACTCCCCAACTGTCATGAATCAAAACCACTAAACCCCCTACTGAAGACTCCCCAACAGTCATGAATCAAACCCACTAACCCCCTTCTGAAGACTCCCCAACTGTCATGAATCAAAACCACTAACCCCCTTCTGAAGACTCCCCAACTGCCATGAATCAAAACCACTAACCCCCTTCTGAAGACTCCCCAACTGTCATGAATCAAAACCACTAATCCATACGGGCGAATCACGCATGCTACTACACACACACTTACCTGCAGGCCACTAAAGGAGGGAACAAAACACACTCCATCTGAGTCAGCTACACTGCTGGCCATGGTATCGGTCTCCCGAACATCCGAGAACAGCTCTGGAAGGACACAACCCACGTCATGTCTGCCGACTTAACCAAACTATTGGCCAAACACTTATAACACACATCACATTCTCCTGCCGTTCTCCTACAGAACATCACTACAGGGAATTAGGCAAACATCAACCTCATTACGTTGTAATTTCAAAGCTCAAGGCTGCTCTCCTTCCATTTATACGAGGGAATGTTCCACCACCAGAGTCCCGGCATAGGGCCATAACGGGAATGTGCCAACGGTCAGACTCACCCAGCTTCTGTGCCCATTTAATGGCCGTGCCAGTGTCGGCTGCATTTCCCTCCGCCAGATACACCACTTCAGGGCCGATCTTCCACCCCACCACTGGGTACAGCCCTACACAAACACACACGGCTTTAAACCACCTCTGACCCCAAAAGTTAGCCTATACAAACGCATGTGTTGTGTGTGAATGCGAGTCGTCGCCGAGGACCAGTTTCCCGGTCGCTGACCACGCCCGGTCGCTGACCACGCCCGGTCCCTCAGAGATTCGGTTATGTACCGGACACGGACGTGTGAGGCTGGCTGCCTGTGTTGATGTTCATGAAGGTTCCCGTTCCCATGGTGATCTTCACGTCACCGACGTCAAAGCAGCACTCGCCAAACATGGCCGCCTGC
Source organism: Esox lucius (assembly GCF_011004845.1). Lineage (NCBI taxonomy): Eukaryota > Metazoa > Chordata > Actinopteri > Esociformes > Esocidae > Esox > Esox lucius. The sequence continues at coordinate 30,681,881 of NC_047571.1, forward strand.
TGGTCAGCCATCTGCGGGGGGGGGGGGGGGGACGGGTCACGAGCCTAAAACCACGACACTGACCTGCGAGCTAGGCACTGCAAACGTCCTCCCACGACAACCTCATTTAACGTGTGGCTTCTTAGACCATGACCCCAAATGAACAGCATGGAACATGTGAACATGTGGACCTCATTCAGTGAGCTCTCATAAATGTTGGGGTCAACAGGTCAAGGACTGTGTTCCAGGAAACCCCGGTCGCAGTAACATGACCTGTACTGTTGGACAGAAACCTCTCCTGGGGACCCCGGACACCTCAATGTCTGTAGCCCAGAACTAGTGCACCCGACTGAAACCGCTATGGGTTCAGGTGGGCTGGCCTTAGAACACATCTCATACAAGGAGTGGGTTCAGAACCAATGACCCCTGGAGTGGGTTCAGAACCAATGACCCCTGGAGTGGGTTCAGAACCAATGACCCCTGGAGTGGGTTCAGAACCAATGACCCCTGGAGTGGGTTCAGAACCAATGACCCCTGGAGTGGGTTCAGAACCGCTGACCCCTGCAGTGGGTTCAGAACCACTGACCCCTGGAGTGTGTTCAGATCCAATGACCCCAGGAGTAGGTTCAGAACTAATGACTGTCGACTCAACGATGTGGGCGCAGAGATGAGATACTCACGACGGACATGATGGGGATGGACACCCCGAAGATGGAGGTGTCGGTGGAGCCAAAATGGTGCCTGGGGGGAGAATGAGTGTGAAACGGAAGAATGTATGAATAAACAGGCACTAAAAAAAATAACACACATTTAAAAGGGCTGTGTGGTTTTCACTAGGTAAACGGAAGAACGAGCGAAGAACTAGAAAACATTACACAAATATCAGATTTAATTTTTTTAGGGAAGATGGTTTACTGAAGTCAGTGTAAATCCAGACCTCGTTCTGAATTCTAACCACCTCCATGTACAGATCCCAGCCTGACCGTAACGGACAGAGGAGTGCATTCATTGGAACGGAGAGTCATGTGACCCGTGTCATGTGACTCACCCAGTGTTCAACACTTTGGGGAGGATGGAGAGAGGCAGCGAGAGGAGAAAGCAGCACAGTTCACTCCAGCACATCTGTAGGGGGGTGCACGCAAACACACACACACACACACACACACACAGAATACACACACTTCTAATCACATCTGGGCTTCACTTCCTGAATCTACCATACTGAAAGTCACTTCAGACAGGATTCAGAGAAATGACGTGCGAGAAACCAACCTGGTATGAATCAAAGATCCCTGTGGCGCTGGCATTTGAGTAATCAGTGGCATGGACCAGTCCTGGAGTGTGTTATGAGGAGACATTTTATTTCCTTATTTGACAGGGAAAATGTACAACCAAGGTAGATATTTATTAGACCCCCCCCCCCCCCCCCCCCCACATGCTTCCACCCCCAAGAACATTCTCTTATGTCATAATCTCATATTCCCTAATTACTCAGTCCTGCAATGTGTCTGAACAGGGATTTAGAGGAGTTATGTGCTGGGAAAAAGCATCTTACCTGACCTTAAAACAATAAGGAAATACCCTATGTTTTTTAGGGAGTATCGACAATCGGGTTTGTCATAGATAACTATACTTGTGAAAATCAGAAGGGCTCAGAATTCTAGTGACACACACACCAAATAAGGAGAGATATTTAAATGACCACCAGTCAGGAGTACGAGCTCACACCCAACACAAACGCGCACACAGGAAAGTAAACCACCTACCTTTTGTGAGTTTATACAGCAGCCAAGTGTCTATTGTCCCAAAGCAACAGTTCCCCTGTGCTACTGCCTCGCTTAACTGTGAGAAAGAAAGATTTAACTGTGAGGGGTGAGAGGGGAAAGATTTAACTGTGAGGGGTGAGAGGGGAAAGATTTAACTGGGAGGGGTGAGAGGGGAAAGATTTAACTGTGAAGGGTGAGAGGGGAAAGATTTAACTGGGAGGGGTGAGAGGGGAAAGATTTAACTGTGAGGGGTGAGAGGGGAAGATTTAACTGTGAGGGCTGAGAGGGGAAAGATTTAACTGTGAGTGCTGAGAGGGGAAAGATTTAACTGTGAGGGGTGAGAGGGGAAAGATTTAACTGTGAGGGGTGAGAGGGGAAAGATTTAACTGTGAGGGGTGAGAGGGGAAAGATTTAACTGGGAGGGGTGAGAGGGGAAAGATTTAACTGTGAGGGGTGAGAGGGGAAAGATTTAACTGTGAGGGGTGAGAGGGGAAAGATTTAACTGGGAGGGGTGAGAGGGGAAAGATTTAACTGTGAGGGGTGAGAGGGGAAAGATTTAACTGGGAGGGGTGAGACAGGTTAAGCGCCAAACAGAATTATCTCTGGCACTACCCCTAGTGTCGGTCTCTCGCTCCCAAATAATTCCTTAAGAATCACATACAAAGCTATTCATTGAAGGACCAGTGACTCCATGAAGACTAATATTGGCGTACGTGACCTTCCTGAAAAGCTCAGTGTGCTGTGGGCTCAACTAGTGTCATGTGTTTCCAGGCAGGCCTACATGGTCACACAATTCATTGTAAGGACATTCTAGGAAGACAACACATCCAAAAACATCTATTGTGACCCCGCGCAGAACAGCAGAAGTTATGAGGAGTCAAGGTACCAAAGTCCCATTTACTTAATGTAAGCTTGTCCTTCATAGAGGCCCACACCCTTGATAGGAACAGGAGAGGATATTCTGAACTCAAACACATCCTCTCCGACTACATCCTTTCCGACTATCAGTCAAACACATCCACTTCTGACTACCAATCAAACACATCCTCTCCGACTACCAGTCAAACACATCCTCTCCGACAACCAGTCAAACACATCCTCTCCGACAACCAGTCAAACACATCCTCTCCGACTACCAGTCAAACACATCCTCTCCGACTACCAGTCAAACACATCCTCTCCGACTACCAGTCAAACACATCCTCTCCGACAACCAGTCAAACACATCCACTCTGACTACCAGTCAAACACATCCTCTCCGACAACCAGTCAAACACATCCACTCTGACTACCAGTCAAACACATCCTCTCCGACTACCAGTCAAACACATCCTCTCCAACTACCAGTCGTACACATTCACACATTGCATCACACACACCAACAGCCATTTGAAGAGGAGCCAGGTTTTCACATAAGCCAACATGCAGACCCAAAACGCACCCTTTTCCAGTTCTGCAAGGCCCAGGCGAGGCGTAACGTGACGTGTTGGGTGGAGAAAACGATGAGGCTGGCCGCCAGGAAACGTTTGTTTCTGGAAAGGAAGTGCAGTGCCTTTGCCACACCGTGTAATGCCTGTCATTAAGACAAGGAAGCCACAGCTGTTAACGTCCTGTTAGTTTGTGTTTTGGTTTGTCTAAGAATGAGAATCAGATAAAGACATTTTTGCAAGCAGGAAAGGAAATAAACGCAATTCACAGTTTTGACATGATGGTTTCATCTTTTATAACAAAAGCATTTCGGAGCAGTGCATCAAGCCACAAAACCGCTGGAGGAAATACCAAACAAATTTTGTCTACAATCAACACAAAATAATTCCCCTGACATTGGGGAACTGTAAACCACTGGCCATTTTTGGTTAAAATTTACTGAGGCAGCAGCTGACTACAGTCTTGTCAGGCATATAAAGAAAGGCATTTTCCAAAGGAGAGGTTTCTTTCACCAGCACTAGTATTTAGATCATTACGGTAGAGGTTCCTTTCCTATTAACAATGGGGAACAGGAGTTGGCTGAACTATGACCCCCCATTTTGACCTTTAAGGAACGATGAATCCCGAGACTGACCTTCATGGTGCAGGAGTTGTTCCAAGACCTCACCAGGTCAGCTGCTCTCAGATCCTGCCAGCTGATGAAGTTGTGAAACGGAACTCCCGTTTTTCTGGGTACGGGCGCGTGTGTATGAGTGAGCGCGTGGGAGAGACATAAAAAAAAAATTGAGGTATAATCTCTGAGTCGTCCATTTAAAAAGCCCTGAAGGAGGCCAAAAGCCAAAACACATTCTCTCCCTTTTGTCGTTAATAAATACTTTTTATTTTTATCCAATACAACCATCCTCCAAGCGTTACTGAGTCTATTCATCTTACCTGTCCCAGGTGGTGAAGGTGCCTCTCTGGGTGGAGATGCCCAGGGCCTCCATCTGACACATCTGAAACCCTGAATCTGAACAAGCCGGGTGAGAGAGACAACACACGATGCGGGTGAGAACATCTGAACGCCACTAACAAAGACGAACAAACCTAACGTTTTAAAATCATTCACATACTGCCCTACATTGTGTGCAAAGAACCCTGAAAACTCGTATAATATCATACTTGTACTTTGCTGAAAATGCGTGGGTTAAAATAATGTACACTCCGCACCACTGTAAACTTAAAAACATAAAAATCGATGAGTGAGTATGTCAGTTTATGGAAGAAGTGACAAAGAGACAGATTCTGAGCCACAAATCCAACCATGGCCTACAAAACTGAACAAAAGCCTGCAGACCCCGCCGGGCCAGAATTGGCTCAAGCCCAACAGCCACAAAAACACAAACACATACACAGACGTCTGCCAGCCACAGTTCAGTGTCCCTGGAACAGTTTCAGGAGCTCTAGTTCAAAGTCACAGCAGGAGAACGACGTCTCGAATCTCTAGAATTCCAGACCTGCCCGTCAGACTTGATAAACTGGGCAACGTTCAGCTCCAGATGTTCTAGAATGTTCTAGATATGGAATCCATTAATAAAGCTGATGTCATCCCCCAGAAAGGGACGTCGGCTCTACAAAGCCAACATAGGTCTGAATACCAAAATTCCAATTCCCTTTCTCCACACTGCTTTGCTGTGAGGAAACATTTTAATTCGAACAGAGAGTTCGGTTCACTCTTTGAACTGATGCCAACCCTTGTTGAGTTCTGTAGAATGGTTTCCATTATACTCAAACCAGTGACCATGCCCATGGGTTTTCCCATCTGCCCATTATTCAACACTAAACCCCAAGGGGTTATTTTAAAACCAGGTCCGGGACCGGGATAGTATAGGTTGACCCATCAGCAGTGCTAGTATTCTAACTAAGCTTTCAATCCATCCATCAGTTTTAGGTGACCTGAGTCAGTTTATCAACCAGCTAATTAATGAGGGCTGGATTGAAAACCTACAGGTAGCCCTACCGACACAGGGTTGGAGACCCTCAAAATGAGAACCAGCCCTTTAACCATTGCTAAACAGCACGGGGGGGGGGGTTGATATCTTTTCACAACAGCCCTTATTTTGACATAACCCTGACTCACCTGGCAACTCCTAAAAGCCCTTTATGATGGTTGCACAACTCCCAAGCTGTGTTCCTCCAGTCCAGTGCTACTTTGTAGTTTAGAAAGGGTACAAGTTGATCAGTTTCTGCTAGTTACTGGCCAGGGAGCCGCGGGTGTACTTATAAGGCCAGGATGAGAACCAGAAACAGGTGAGACCGGGAGCAGGCATTCCCACCCGGTCTCCCCCACCCCCCATTAAAAGAAAATGTCCCTGACTCATGGCCCATTTGACGTTTTGACTTTCGTCACCAATACCTCTTCTCATTTTTATCATATGATTGCTCATTACATTTCCTGTAAATCCACACGATTTAACAACTAACACTGGAAATTATGAACTGGATTTGCCCAAATGGTTTTCACATACCAAATGAGTGTAATGATAATTTATGTGAAATCTTGATGACCTTACACGGATATTTTCATTTACAGAAAGTGGTAGGTCAATTGATAGCAATAGTCATACACAGTATGAAATAACCGCAAACTTAACAGCTTGTAGCTCAGCTTCAAAATGAAAGCTCTCTTCCTGGTTGTAAAATGAAAGCATTTTACAACCGTTTTCTGGCCTAAATCATTAGGGGAATACACATTTACACACACACACACACACACACACACACACACACACACACACACACACACACACACACACACACACACACACACACACACACACACACACACACACACACACACACACACACACACACACACACACACACACACATATATATATATATATAGTGGATATAAAAAGTCTACACACCCCTGCTAAAATGCCAGGTTCTTGTGATCCAAAAGAATGAGACAAAGATAAATCATGTAAGAAATTTTCCACCTTTAATGTGACCTATAACGTGAACAATTCAATTGAAAAACCAACTGAAATCTTTGAGGGGGAAAAATAAAAAATAGAAAACCATAGCCTGGTGTGTGCACACCCTTAAACTAATACTTTGTTGAAGCGACCCAAAAGCACACATCCAAATCCACAAAAGTATGGCTTCACCAGATGAAGATTAACGTTTTGGAATGGCCCTGCCAAGAGCCCAGACCTGAATCCAATTGAACATCTGTGGGGTGATCTGAAGAGGGCTGTGCACAGAAGATGTCCTCGCAATCTGACAGATTTGGAGCGCTTTTGCAAAGAAGAGTGGTTAAATATTGCCACGTCAAGAGGTGCCATGCCAATAGACTCCTACCCAAAAAGACTGAGTGCTGTAATAAAATCAAAAGGTGCTTCAACAATGTATTAGTTTAAGGGTGTGCACACTTATGCAACCAGTTATTGTAAGGTTTTTATTTTTCATTTTTCCCCCTTGAAGATTTCAGTTTGTTTTTCAATTGAATTGTTCACATTATAGGTCACATTAAAAGTGGAAAAAGTTCTGACAGGACTGTAAGAATTTGGAAGTGAGATCAAACGCTGTGCTGAAAATACCATGGTAAGTATATAAACTTGGAAAGAGGCGTGAATGGCACAAACCTTGCACAGCACCCTTCACCACCTTAACGAACCCCATCCACAGCTCTTCAGGGTCCAACTCGACCATGCCAGGTTCGGGATACAAGAGATTCACCTGCAAACATGACGGCAGTCAAACGTATGGACAGTCTGGAGATTACCAATGAAATAATCAAAATTCAAGCAGATGGCTTGGGTTATTTTGCCTAATAAATATTAATGGCGTACCCCAACCAAAGAATGGCTTAATCGAAAATAGGACTGGCCAACTCACTCTTGACTAAAGCTATAGAACATTCACTTTCAAAAAATATATTTCACTGAAAAGTTGGTAACACTTTATTTGAAGGGGTGTGCATAAGAGTGACATGACACGGTCACGATACTGTCATAACCATGACATGACACATGAAGGAATCATTTTGAATCATTGTCATTAGGTGTCATTCGGTTGATTATGTCATTTTTATGCAAGGTTGACATTATATGGGATGTCTTTGTTATGACAACTTGACATTAACTGAGACAACATAACCTGTCAATGTCTTTGTTATGACAACTTGACATTAACTGAGACAACATAACCTGTCAATGTCTTTGTTATGACAACTTGACATTAACTGAGACAACATAACCTGTTAGTGTCTTTTTTTATGACAACATGACAGTAACCAAGACAACATAACCTGTCATAAACATGGGCCTAATTATCAAACTTGAAGAAACTATTTAGCCAGTATTCTGTCTCCCATAAAACTTTGCTGATCCTGAGACTGGTGCTCATACTCAGCATATTGAGCATGCATGGCAGAAATACAAATTGGAAATATGTCAGAGGTATTCGCACTCCTGAGTCACTGAAGATTCACCTTAAAATGATAGTGGCACCACTGGTTAGCCATACGCCATTATAATGGTGTCTTGGGCAGACTGTTCCATGATGTGAAAAAATGTCAAGTTAATATCAAAGTTTTTTGCAGGAACATAATTTGTACTGTACATTTCTTAATGTTGATGCAGGACATCCATTCATGTAACTAGTGGTTTGCATGAACAATAGGCTAAGTAATATACATTATTCAAGAGATAATATACACAATCCAATTTGTTAATATGATTACAGTGTGGTAACCATTATTAAAAGGTAGACTGGCTACTTGCGTCTTCAAATAGGTGTGACATTCAAAATGTATGGTCGCATTTGTGGTAGATAATGAATTTTGAAGGACACTTTTATTTTGAAGGACACTTTCTACGGGTGGCCTATAGGGGGCAGGTTGACGTGGTCGTGTTGCGTTGGGACTGTTAATGATCAAAACACCTGCGCCATGTCATTCTCATCATTTATCCTGTTTTCCTGGTCGGTGAAGTACAAAAGTACACTGGACCTTTGGATACAGTTTAATAACTTGCCTGTTAACGTGTATATAAAGGATTGGAAAAGCGTGGTAATTGTATAACTAAGACAGAGACCAATGTTTATGTAAAATTGTGGTGCAATCCTTTGGAAATAACGAATTTGTTACTGTACTGAATAGTTTTTTTTCTCGAAAACAACACTTGACAATATCCCTAGGACTAATATAATTGAATTTTGTGACTGTATTGTTTAGGAACTTTGCAATTGTTGCACTGAAAGGGTTAGCGATTAGCTAGTTCCTTGTTGTTAGCTGGCTTCGGTTGGTTATTAGCTGGCTCCTGTTAGCTGTATGCTAGCTCATGTCAAGTGTTTGTCAGTTCCGGGTAGCACTTTGCTTACTTGCTCAGCCATGATCTATTTGTGTTAACATGAAGGTAATTTGTTAATCTATCACTATCTAGCCTACTTTATAAATAATGTTTTCAATGTGATTATATTATTAATAGTTTATATTACTTAGGCTATTGTTCATTCAAAGAACTAGGTACTGTACATGAATGGATGTCCTGCTGTATCAACCTTAACAAATTACAGTACTGTGTTCTTGTAAAAAACAACATGAGTTTATGTCCTGTGTCAACATGAACAAATGACACTACACTCCGTTTGTTAATGCATTTGTAAACCATTAATAAAGTAAGGGTCATCATTGTAAACCGTTTGTTCATGTCTCGTTCATCACTGTTCATCAATGTTCGTTCAAGGTAACTAGTGCATTTGTTAATGGTTGTTCAAGTACCCTTATCGGAAAGTGTTACCAAAGTAGGATTGTTGAAAGAGGTTTTTTAGGAAACATTAGTTGTGCAAAAACAATAAAGGAAATATTCATGACCCTGTTATGAAAGTCTTTGACAGTGATACAACATGTCATGATATCTTTATGACAAGTCCAAATTGTACAACTGTACCTGATGTCAAGAAAAATATTCATGACACAATTGTAATGGTCTCATGACAACCAATGTCAAAACCAACCACCTATGACAGTTGTATTTAATACTAACACATAAAGCTAAATCGTTTTTTCAAGTTTGATAATCAGGGCTGCTATGACATGTTTATGACAGGTAATGTTTCTGACTAACTGCGCCACAGCATGGTTTGGTGGTTGCTCCGTAGCCAACTGGAAGGCCCTGCAACGGGTGGTGGAAACCGCCCAGCACATCACTGGTACCCAGCTCCCTGCCATCGTTGACCTCCAGCACATCACTGGTACCCAGCTCCCTGCCATCGTAGACCTCCAGCACATCACTGGTACCCAGCTCCCAGCCATCGTAGACCTCCAGCACATCACGGGTACCCAGCTCCCTGCCATCGTAGACCTCCAGCACATCACTGGTACCCAGCTCCCAGCCATCGTAGACCTCCAGCACATCACTGGTACCCAGCTCCAAGCCATCATAGACCTCCAGCACATCACTGGTACCCAGCTCCCAGCCATCATAGACCTCCAGCACATCACTGGTACCCAGCTCCCAGCCATTGTAGACCTCCAGCACATCACTGGTACCCAGCTCCCAGCCATCATAGACCTCCAGCACATCACTGGTACCCAGCTCCCAGCCATTGTAGACCTCCAGCACATCACTGGTACCCAGCTCCCGGCCATCCTAGACCTCCAGCACTTCACTGGTACCCAGCTCCCGGCCATCCTGGACCTCCAGCACTTCACTGGTACCCAGCTCCCAGCCATCGTAGACCTACAGCACAAGCAGTGTCTGCACAGGGTGTGTGGGATCACCAGGGACCCTTCACATCCATGCCACAAACTGCCCTCCTTCTATCAGGCAGGCGGTATAGGTCTCTTCGTTCCTGCACCAGCAGGCTCAGGAACACTTTCTTTCCATCTGCTGTAACCCTGCTGAACTCTGTGATCCATCACTAACCATATCCACCCTTTGTACTACTGGACTCTGACACTGCCTGGCAAAGTCTGAAGTTTGCAATTGTTACAGGTACATGTCTACCTCGGGAACCTCATTGCTGCTATCCCTGCATTTCAGTTGCACATGCTACCCTACTCCTTACATTTTATTGTACTGTACTTGTTCAATTACAATAAAGTTGAATCTAATTTAATGTTGTTGTGGTTAATGTCAAGTTGTCATAACAAAGACATTGACAGGATATTTTATCTTAGTTAATGTCAAGTTGTCATAACAAAGACATTGACAGGTTGTGTTGACTGAGTTAATGTCAAGTTGTCATAACAAAGACATTGACAGGTTGTGTGGTCTCAGTTAATGTCAAGTTGTCATAACAAAGACATCCCAAACAATGTGAACCTTGCATAAAAAATGACATCATCAACTGAATGACACCTAATGACAACATTCATAAACGTTCATAATGATTCTTACGTGTCATGTCATGGCAATGACAATATCATGACAATCTCATGTCACGCTTATGCACACCCCTTCAAATAGTGTTACCGGAAAGTGTAACTACCTTCATGGAGCACTGTGGCCTATTGAATATGAGGAATGACTGGGAGGGCCTGTGATTAGAATTATAAGTCTATAGGCAACTTGAGATTCAGACTGCTCAGAGTGTACCTCAAAATTAAGTTTGTTATATTATATATATATATATATATATATATATATATAAATAAAACACTTGTCATATCCATTACCTTGGTGACGCACGATCCCCGAATCTGTGCTTCCTTGTCGTAAACGTGACATCTGATCGATGTTGTCCCCACGTCCACAGAGATAATGTAGTTTTCCTTTTTGAATCCATTCCTCTGAGTTCCCATTGTAACACAAGATCGTGTTCAGCAGCAGTCACCACCCCATGCTCAAATAACTTTAAATTTGTTTGAACCCGTAAGTTTCGAGAGTTTGCTGACGTCCCATCTGGTCTTCGGACCTTCACCTTTGTTTCAAATCCCCTCACACACCTGGCAGTAGCACAAGGTGGGCTGGAAGAGACACCTATGCTAGCTGAAACCTTTCAACGATGTAGAAATCCTCTTTTGATAGTTAGTCCACCGCACAAAAAGCTTTACTAAATTGTGCAATAAGCTGCTTCTCTGTGGTTTTGTTACAGTATTCTGTGTACTTTCCCAAAATAACGTGAAAACATATGGATAAATATTCACTCACGCGGTACACACTGACAAATCCAGTTTACATAACCGGTGGCTCTCCGATTTTTGTCTACTTTCCTTCTTTGGCGCAAGTAGATTATCACGTAATACATCAGTCGATAAAGAGGAGTGGAGTTTTCTTTAAAGGGACAGTACCGTAGACTCCCATCCAACAAACCTCTACTTACCGACTGGGGGCGCTAGAACTTCTTTTTGGACTGCTAAATCAAGTACAGCTCTGGAATAGAGGATTGAGAGACCACTGCAAAAGTATCAGTTTCTCTGGTTTTACTATTCATAGGTATGTGTTTGAGTACAATGAACATTTTTTTATTTTATTCTATAAAATACTGACAACATTACTCCCAAATTCCAAATACAAATATTGTAATTTAGAGTATTTATTTGTAGAAAATAACAACTGCTCAAAATAATGAAAAAAGATATGCATTCTTCTCAGACCTCAAATAATGCAAAGAAAACAACAACAAAATACTAATGTTTTAACTTAGGAAGAGTTCAGAAATCAATATTTGGTGGAATAACAATTTTTAATCACAGCTTTCATGCATCTTGGCATGCTCTCCACCAGTCTGTCACTTTGCTGTTGGGTGACTTGATGCCACTCCCGGCACAAAAATTCGAGTAGTTCGGCTTTGTTGGACAGTTTGTGACAATCCATCTTCCTCTTGATCAAATTCAAGAGGTTTTCAATGGGGTTCAGGTCTGGAGATTGGACTGGCCATGACAGGGTTTTGATCTGGTAGTCCTCCATCCAACCCTTGATTGACCTGGCTGTGTGGCATGGAGCATTGTCCTGCTGGAAAAAACTATTCTCAGAGTTGGGGAACATTGTCAGAGCAGAAGGAAGCAGGTGTTCTTCCAGGATAACCTTGTACTTGGCTTGATTTTTGCATCCTTCACAAAGACAAATCTGCCTGGTTCCAGCCTTGCTGAAGCATCCCCAGATCATCACTGATCCTCCACCAAATTTCACAGTGGATTTGAGTCACTGTGGCTTGTAGGTCTCTATAGGTCTTCATCTAACCATGAGATGACCAGGTGTTGGGCAAAGGTGAAAATTCGACCTTACTGCATTCCTCTATGTTAAGGCAAAAATCACTTGTATCAACGTATGCTTTGTGAACCATAATGTAGTGCTTATGAAGAGTTCCTAATGTGCTTGAATTTAAGGTTTTACGAAAAACTGGTTATTCTTTCCCCACATTGTAACACTGCAACCTGGTCTCACTGGAAGAACATCACAATATCCAAAACATTTTTTTTTTTTTATCAAAGAATGTATTCTTTCATCGAAACCTCTACTATTAAAGTAAGTAGAAAGCCTTCAAGCTATTGAACAAAGCTCTGCATTGCTTGTTTGCCATGATGCTGTGAATAGCACCCTGAGAATTACCACAAGTACTAGGTAAGAACTTCCCGGTGTTGAGCAGAGGTTTACATAATATGGCTCACATATATGGTAAATTGGGCTATTGAACCCCGGGGACAATAAGGAAGGCTGGGTTGACAGTTGGAAAGGATCTTATATAATGATGACCAATGTTCTTGTGAACATTTCCCATAAAACAGTTTTCCAATAAAATGCAAACAAATGTGGCCACACTGCCATTATACATAATCAGACTAATAGAGAAGTCTTCTGGGGAACTGTTACACAAGGCCTTGATCACAACTGTGTTATTTGAAATGACGACCAGCAGATCGACTGTAGAGAATCAGCGTTGTTCCCCGCTTGGTTAAACGGTTTACCCCCAGGTCATAGGGATGGGAAACCGGGATCTCTGCTCTAGAAATTTGCAATCCAACTCCGTATAGAGAACCAAAAGAGGAACAATGGTGACTTTCATACCTAGCCATCAGTCTAATTACAGGCCAACAAAATACCTTCGACTCGGGTTCAACATGCAAATACCCTACCTGAAAGGACAATAAAGCAGCTGGTCTCAGGAGGACCGAGGCACCCAGAAAGTTGAACTCCGCTGCTTTGTGGACTGATTTGGTGTGTATCAGAATTCACAAGGGTCCACCATCGCCATGGCGAAATGCCACACGGACTGCATAGAACTGCCGCTCCGCATGTGCTTCAGGGAGATCGGACGTTTCATTGGAACACATCCCTGGTGGTTCTTCATCGTCCCCATCGTAGCCTCAATTGCATTAGGGAGTGGATTTTACTTTTTGAAAGAAAGGACATTGAACGATATTGAAAAGGGGTTCACGCCTCTAGACGGACCTGCCAAGAAAGAAAGAACTCTCGTCGAAGAACATTTCCGCCCAAATGAATCCATGTTTTCCACCTTGAGGTTGACCAGTGATGGAACCTTTGCATGTTTTGTAGCCACATCCGACTCAAACATTCTGACAGTAGCAGCACTTCAGGAAATATTAGTCTTGGACAGCAAGGTTCGAAACCTGACTGTGAAGTTCCAAGGTGAACAGTTGAAGTATGTGAACATCTGCGCGACAGTGAGTGGAGGTTGTTCCTCCGATGCCATACTTGACATTATAGGCTACAATGCCAGCAATATTGATGTTATTAATTTAACATTTCCGATACACCCTTCTAAAGCTGGCAGGGTTTCTTTGACGGCAACACTGGGTGGTGTGATTATCAACAACAACTCAGTTGTTCAATATGCAAAGGCAATACGTGTGTTTTACTATTTACAAGAATTAAACCAAACAAGCGAAGAATTAAACCCAACAAGCGAAGAATTAAACCAAATAAGCGAAGAATTAAAACAAAAAAGCGACACCTGGCTGAAGGAATTTGTTATTTTGCTCGGGAAAGAATCCCCAAGCGTCATAAAGGTGAGACATCACACATACACATCTATGTCTTCACATTTCCGATTTGGGTTACACTTTATTTGTAGTCAAAATTACCATCCGTAGATGCGCTACAAATGACCATACTATTAACACACTTAAAAACAAAGTCAATGGTTGGTAAGGTTAAGATTAGGGTTCGGTCCAGAATGTGTTAGTGTAAGGGTCAGGGAAAGGTTTAAGGGAAGATATAGGATGAGGTTTAATATTTGGGGTAGAAGATATTAATTAACTATGCTTTTGACAGGCTGTAAAGGCTCCACTGATTAACTATCCAAATCCATTTTTACCCCGATTTGTCTAGTTTTTCTGCTGACTGAATCTGTTTGAATAAAAACAATTGTGCAAACATATTGTTGTCTTGTCCTAGGTATCATATTCTACATCCAAGTCAAGGCAGTGGGAATTCGACAGAGTTCCAAGTGCTATTGTTCCCCTGTTTTCCGCCACATTTACAATCACTATGTTGTTTGCAATAGTTTCCTGCTCAAGGTTTGTAACGCATTTATAACATGGAAATGTACTTGGGGTTGGGTTGAGGTTTAACTACATGCTGCAGCTCATGCCAATAACTAAACGTGTGAACATCGCATGCTCCCCATGGCTCAGTATCTAGCCTGCTCAATGCATCCACAGACATGCAATTTAAAAAGCCACAGGTGTGGGAAATTCAACTTTAATTGCCATTTTCACCTGTGGGTGTCACCTTGTGTGTCTTTAACAAGACCAAACATTCAAGGGTATGTAAACTTTTGATCAGGGCCATTTGGGTGATTTCTGTTATCATTATTATTTGAAAAAGGATCCAAACAACTATGTGATCATAAATGGCTTCATATGATCACTATCCTTAAATAAAAGCCAGTTATGCATTTCATACATATTTTCAAAATCAATCCCAAAATGTCACAATTTCCGCCAGGGTATGCAAACATATGATCGCAACTGTATGTAACAATCTAAAATATTTGAATGGTTTCCACTTCTTTAGGTTGGACAATGTGAGGAATAAGTTGTGGGTGGCCACCATTGGAGTCTTTTCAACAGGATTAGCAGTCCTCTTCAGCTTTGGGATGTTGCTGCTCTTTAATGTGACATTTTTCATGACAGTGTCTACCACACCGTTCTTGGTACTAGGTGAGTGGTAACTCTAAACTTGTTTTAATTAGCATTAACTTTCCTTTCCTCTACACCTCATAAAAGGGGGGGGGGGGGGGGGGGGGGGGGGGGTCAAAACTAAAACCGGTGGTCAGACTTTTCGTCACCGCAACCGATTTCTTACTCACACTGTCCCAATTAAAGTTCACCGCTCAATGACAAAACCTTTCTGTTCAAGGTATCGGAATCAACGACATGTTTATCATGATCTCCTGCTGGCAGAAGACCAAAGTTTGTGACGACGTGGCGGATCGTCTGGCAGACACCTACGAGAAGGCCATCATCTCCATGTCCATCACCACACTCACCGACATCCTGGCGCTCTACCTGGGCTACAGCTCGCCCTTTCTCTCAATTCAGAATTTCTGCATTTATTCCG
The DNA here is from genome assembly GCF_011004845.1 of Esox lucius. Lineage (NCBI taxonomy): Eukaryota > Metazoa > Chordata > Actinopteri > Esociformes > Esocidae > Esox > Esox lucius. Next base: position 30,697,569 of record NC_047571.1, read on the forward strand.
GGACAACGATCCTTTTATCTTTTGTCTACAACATCGTATTCCTCGGTGCGTTCTTTGCACTGAATGGCCGGAGGGAAGCCAATAACCGGCACTGGTTCACCTGTGCGAAAATCCCAGAGCAGCGTCCCCCGACACAGTCGCAATGGTATGGAGTCTTCTGTGTGGGAGGGGCCTACAATCATGATACCGGGACAGAGGAGGAGCTACCAATGAGTACCTTCTTTCTGAAGATTTACGGGCCGTTTCTGACCCTGAAGTGGACCAAAGCGTTTGTTGTGGTTCTCTACGCCGTGTATTTTGGGCTCAGTGTTTACGGGTGTTTTATACTGACGGAGGATTTTGACTTAAGGTACCTGGCTACAGATGAATCCTACATCACCAAATATTACGATGATGAAAAGCACTTCTCTCAGTACGGTCCATACGTTATGGTGGTTATTAATGAGACACTTGCCTACTGGGAAGAAGAACAGCGCAAAAAATTAATCTTGTGCATTGATGAATTCCAAAACCAGAGTTATGTTGACCAAAACATCTCTCTTTTTTGGCTTAATTATTTCCAAATATTTGCAAATGAATCAGGTCTTCATACAAACTCTGAGAAGACCTTCAAAAGCACCCTTCATTCCTTCTTGGAACAACAACCAATGAACAGACAAGACATTAACTTGACAGAAGACAACGAGATCCGTTCATCGCGTCTGTTTCTTCAGACGGTAAACGTCAACACGTCAAAGTTACAGACGACCATGCTAAAAGGACTCAGAACAACAGCAAGTAACTGTCCCATCAAATTATTAGTATATCACCCGACATTTGTGTACTTTGACCAGTACAATGTAATTGTGGCAAACACCATCCAGACTATTGCGGTCGTTTCAGTAGTCATGCTGGTCATTTCCTTGTTCTTGATACCCAATCCACTCTGTTCTCTGTGGGTGGCATTCTCCGTTGGCTCGGTCATTGTGGGTGTGGCAGGATTCATGGCATTTTGGGGCGTGCACCTGAACTCAATCTCCATGATAAATCTGATCATCTGTATCGGTTTCTCGGTCGACTTCTCCGCCCATGTTTCCTACGCCTTTGTCGCGAGCACCAAGGACGACGTTAACGAGAAAGCTGTGGATGCGCTGGCCCAAATGGGCTATCCCATAGTGCAAGGAGCTTTGTCCACCATTTTGGGGGTGGTGGCACTCGCTTTCTCTGATAGCTACATATTCAGGATATTTTTCCAAATAATATTCTTAGTTATTGTGTTTGGGCTGATTCACGGTGTCGCTTTCCTTCCTGTGTTTATGACTTTCTTAACGACATGAAGAAATGGATGATACAGGGTTACAATATGCTGAATTAAACGATTTCAGCCTTCAAAATAGGTTAAAAACAACCCACTCGCTCAAATATGTATTCCTTGCATAGTGATACGAAACCTGTCAACTTCTTGAAAATTTATTCAAACACTCACTGCATTCCCTTTCTCTGCAATTGATTGAATTGGGACATTGGTTTGTCCCATTTTTACGTCCTACTGATGTTTTGCATCTGTGTGAATAAATGTATGCTTTGCATTCTCAGAATTGGCGAAATTGGTTATATATAAACTGCAAGCTGTTTTAGATATTCTTTACACACAAAAATCTTATTAGTAAATAAACACAAAGCTAAAACATTTTCAATGGTTATGTTCAAAAGCTGGTATCGTCTTATATTGCTATGAAAAAGGTATTTTTGCATATTTTTGGTTAACGAAAAATGTCAGATCTAACCACACATGTATATAGTTTACAAGTTAAAGACAAATTATTTTTCAGTATTTTATCTAATTTGAGCATATTTGTCAGAATGTTTTCAGTTCTTTAACCAAAACCTATTATTAAATCCAGGGACACTGGGTTAACAAATGTGTACTTATTTTTAACAATTGAATAAACATAGTTAAATAATACCCAATGTGTCTAGGCTAGGGCTTTCAGAAACATTAAAATGTACAGACATTCTGATGTTGACTTGCTTGTGTTTTCTGGATTATAGTCTTGCAGCATGACCCAAAGTTTCTTCACCTCATTAATGCCGTTTTTTTTTTTTTAATGGACAGGTCATTAAAAGTGTTTTTTGCAAAAGCAGAATTGGAGTTTGCATTAACTTGTTGATTAAACAAATAAAGAAACCATGTGTTAATGGTTAAATAAGATTCTGTTCAATTAATATCAGGTAATATTATGGTCAAAGACCGGAAAAGCCATAGTGGGGATAACAAGTATTTGATAACCTGCAAAATCGGCAGTTTCCCACTTACAAATTACAGACTTCTACATGCTTTGTATCATAGGTACTCTTCAACTGTGAGTGATGGAATCCAAAACAAAAATCCAGAAAATCCCATTGTATGATTTTAAGGGATTTTGGGTTCAGGTCTGGAGACTGGCTAGGCCACTCCAGGACCTTGAGATGCTTCTTATGGAGCCACCCCTTAGTTGCCCTGGGTCGTTGTCATGCTGGAAGACCCAGCCACGACCCTTCTTCAATGCTCTTACTGAGGGAAGGAGGTTGTTGGCCAAGATCTCGCGATACATTGCCCCATCCATCCTCCCCTCAATACGGTCCTGCCGTGTAATTCTGGACTGATCCCTCACCTTTCTCATGATCATTGATGCCCCACGAGGTGAGATCTTGCATGGAGCCCCAGAGCGAGGGAGATTGACCGCCTTCTTGAACTTCTTCCATTATCTAATAATTGCGCAAACAGTTGTTGCCTTTTACCAAGCTGCTTGCCTATAGTCCTGTAGCCCATCCCAGCCTTGTGCAGGGCTACAATTTTACCCAGCTCTCTGGTCTTGGCCATTGTGGAGAGGTTGGAGTCTGTTTTATTGAGTGTGTGGACAGGTTTCTTTTATACAGGTAACGAGTTCAAACAGGTGCAGTTAATACAGGTAATGAGTGGAGAACAAAAAAACAAGAAAAACTAACAGGTCTGTGAGAGCCGGAATTCTTACTGGTTGGTAGGTGATCAAATACTTATGTCATGCAATAAAATGCAAATTCATTATTTAAAAATCATACAATGTGATTTTCTGGATTTTTGATTCCATCTCTCACAGTTGAAGAGTACCTATGATAAAAATTACAGACCTCTACATGCTTAGTAAGTAGGAAAACCTGCAAAATTGGCAGTGTATCAAATACTTGTTCTCCCCACTGTACATACAATCTGGTGACAGATCATTTTCACAGCCGATTAAAGTTTAATATATAACTGCTTATATAAAAAATGTAATTGTCTATCGGCAAATAGCCAAACAAGCTGCATAATTGTGGACCTCAGGTAAGTTGCATCAGACCACACACAAAAACCCAAGCTCAACACAAGTTAGGATCACTGTAGGGTTTGGAGTCATTTTATTTATTTCAGAAAAAATGATATTTACTAAACATCATCCGTCATATACCTCTGACAGAATGAAAAGCTTATCGGTAGATTGTAGAGCCAGCCAATCCATACACAGGCCAACATCTATCTATACACATATACACAGTGTTCCTGTTAAACCCCATTCCTATATACACAAACTGAACTTGGGTCAAAGGCAGAAAACAGGAGCTTGAAATGTGTGACTAAGGCAGGGTAAACAAAACTGTACAGAGTATATAAATAAGTAACCAGGAACTGGGGTTTTACTGTCACTGTACTTTACAAAGAAATATCAATATCATACCTTAAATGCTAACAGCGTGGCTATCATAATGCTTCCAACTCAACTGATACATTGCACACAAAGGATTTCAATGCTCTTGCCTCAAGCAGTATGCAGAAACTATTCATGCTGGCTGACCAGAGGTGGGTATTTCTAGATTGCTGAAGCAAATGATTTGCAGAAGCATTTGACCCTTGCAGGCCAACTGAGCAGAAAATTAGTAGACAGGTCCTTGGGTCCAATGCAAGCGTAAAGGGTCTAAAAAACATACAATGGAAAGGTTTTCTTAAGAGGAGATTTACTGAAGCAATGCCCGGGACAGCTGGTGTTCAGATGTGTATAGTGGGTCTATTGTAGAAGTGGGATAAACCAGAACACAAGAGGTTGTAGGTTCTCAACTTGTTCACTGTTCAACGTTGTTTCAATGTTACACCTAGGAGCCAGACAACTTAAGGTCCTTAATAAATAACAGATCAACTATTGGGATTTGAATTAATTGAGAGGCCAAGTTGATCCCAAAACCCTGTTTCAATAGGCCAATGTTGAGTTTGAATAGACTACAAATCATTTTAAAAACAAAGGTGTCTGGAAAGCTTCAATTCTGTTTCGCTGTGCAGATTCTGATGGAACAGGTGTAATCAATCTGGAAATTCCAAGGCTACGCATTTCACCCCCAATCTCCACACACACAGCGCTGACATTTCTCCTAATATAAATACATAAATTAAATGTTCTGACTTACCAGAGAGACTGAACTGAGGCTCAAGACCAATCCCTTATCGAAGTACATTCCAAAAAGTCTCAAGAGTATGTTACTGAGGATACATTAGTCTCAAGTGATTCTGAGGGCCCAGCGCAAGATTTTCTGGATTTGTAGGTACAGGGCACAAAATACAGACTAACGGCAGGGCACATTGAGAGAAAAAAATAAATAAAAACCACACAAACATGGGAATATGGCAAGAAGAACACTTCCAAAGTTAAAAAAGCTTTGTGAATATGCCCAGGGCAATGGAAAAGTGCCAGTACAGGGAGAAATCCCACAATCCTCTTTCTAATCAACATCAGGAAAGTAAAATTATCCAGACATGAGCAGGAAGACAAAATACAGTGTGCTTAATGTGCGTGGATCGTTTACCTTAAAATAAATCCTAATTTTGGTTTGCATATTTACATTCGCAACACCATGCAAGACGTCCGTCCGGAAACGTCCATTGCTCCCCAGCCCCTAATTAACCAGTTACGCCCCCGCCCGGGGACGTCTCATCTGGTCTCCAGGGACTTGCCCTCCAGGATCATCTTGATCTCCTTGGCGTCTAACGTCTCATACTGCAGCAGGGCGATGGCCAGGCTCTTGTGCTCTTTGGCGTGAGACTTGAGCAGTGCCCTGGCGCGCTCGTACGAATCCTGAAGACCACAGAAGAAGAGTCAGGGAACTGTCTTACTCGGTTAGGGGCAGTTGAGAGACATCCCACAGGCTCGCTTGGACCCAGCCCATTCCAGTGAAGAGCACGGACAAATCATTAAGCTTGCGTGGCCTAGGTTTGAAGAAGTGATCAGGGGCATGGAAGGACGATGGAGGTGGAAACTCACCTTTAAAAGCTTTCTGATTTCCTGTTCAATGACAGCCTGTGTCTCTGGGCTCTGCTTGGTTTGGTCGGTGTAGGTCATGACCCCGAGCTAGAGGAACAGAAGAGGAGAAAAACAGACTAATAGAGAAAGAGCAATGTTTCTATACACACACACACACACACACACACATGTGTTGGTTCCATGTGTAATGATCTGAATTAAAAGATCCTAGACATACTATAATAATAATACATTTAACTTATATAGTGCTTTTCGGGCTAGGGAGTGGGGAGGGGCTAGGGGAAGGGAGAGGGGCTAGATGTAGGGAGTGGGGAGGGGCTAGGGGAAGGGAGTGGGGCTAGATGTAGGGAGTGGGGAGGGGCTAAGGGAAGGGAGAGGGGCTAGATGTAGGGAGTGGGGAGGGGCTAGGGGAAGGCTTGTCTGGTGGATGAAGATGGTAACAGATTTACAGATTGATTGTGGAAGCGAGTTCCAAAGCCTTGGAGCAGCCCTACAAAAACCCCTGTCTCCAAAGCTCTGTGGCTTGGACCAGGGGATGATGAGGTGACCAGCTGTAGCAGAGTGGAGTGACCGAGACAGTTGGTCATAGGGAATAAGGTCCGAGAGGTAGGGTGGAGCAAGCAGACGGAGGGCTTTATAAGTGAGCAGAAGAATTTTCCAATCAATGTGCTGGGGGACGGAAAGCCAGTGGAGTTCCCAGAGGATAGGGGTGACTTGCTGCCAGGACTTGGTTGAAAAGGAAGTTTTTTTTGACCATCTATAAGCTTATGGAGAGATGAAGTTGATGCCAGGAAGAAGAGAGTTGCAGAGGTCTAGGCGGGGAGGAGGTGAATGCATGTATAAAGGTTCCAGCGCGGTGGGAGAGGGGAGGCCTTTAGCGTGGCCATACGTGTAAAAAGCGTATTTCTCGTGTAATATCCGGTGATTAGGACTTTAATGAATTTAGTTCAACTGAATGATTTCTAACTGTAAACTGTAAACTACAGCTCTACTATGCCAGCAAGGATGATGTGAAGGAACACCTGACTAACAAGAAACCTTTGTCTAGAACGTCCTGTTACTCTGTTGCCTGGAAAAAGGCAATATATGTATAATTTAGGCTTTGTTATTTTTACTTATAAATGGTGAAACCAATGTACACAACCCTCCTCCATTCACCACTGTCTCAATGTTCATGTAGAGGATATATGCAGTGGTATTCGCACAACATGGGGTAGTTAACACACATGCCAATGAGGCTAATTTAAACGTGTCCTCCGTTTCAGGTTACTGAGAAGAAATTGCTACAGGACTTCATCTGCCGACCAAACGTCTGCACTCCAGACACGTACCTTCTCGCACATTCCAAATCGGGTCACCATCATTTTTGCAATTTTGGTTGCGGCGTCAAAGTCACTTGATGCACCTGGGGGGGGGAGAGAACCCAAAAACATTTATTTCCTGTATAATGTGTTCAGACCTGGACTTCTGGAAGATTCTAAACAGGCTACAAGACCTAAGGGGCTCATTCAGTGAGTGCATGGTGCTGAAAAAACCCAAACAGGATTCTAAAACGCCTCTCCCACCCAGACTCCCCCGACTCCCTCGGCCCCTACCGGTGGTGATGAACTCGTTGCCGAATATGATCTCCTCGGCCACGCGGCCTCCCATGCTGACATCCATCTGGGCGAGGAGCTGCGCGCGCGTCTCGCTCCACCGGTCATCATCCGGGAGCATGGACACCTGAGAGGAGGCCCCGGAGGGGGTAGAGAAGAGTAATGAGGAGCGGACACAAGCGCAACCCTTGCCCACATTTTCGACATCCCCGACGTTCCGTATCTACTCACGTGGCCCAGGGTGGGACCTCTCGGCATGATGGTGGCCTTGTTGATGGGCATGGCGTCCTTGGTGTAGTACGCCACAATGGCGTGGCCTGACTCGTGGTAGGCAGTGATCTCCTTGTTCTTCTGGTCAATCTCCACACTTCTCCTCTCCGGACCTGGGGGGGGGGGGGGGGGGCGTGAGGCGGAGTGAGTGGGGGGGGGGGGGGATTTGCATTTCTATTTTCATCCACATTAGCCACAGGTCTCACCCATGAGGATCTTGTCCTTGGCAAACTCCAGCTCTTTGAGGGTCACCATGTCTTTGCCATCCACCGCCGCCTTCAGCGCCGCCTGGTTAACCAGGTTCTCCAGATCGGCCCCGGAGAAGCCCACGGTGCCCCGGGCGATGATGCCCGCCTGGACGTCTGCGTGAGGAAGCAGGGTGGTGAGGGCCAGCGTCTTTAACGAAGCCACTAGCGCTCGGAAATGTTATTAGACCTACATACATAACGTTTCTTTGAGGTTTCCAGCACGCTGATATGAAATAGACTGAAGTGATGGTCAACCCAGGGCTCTCACTCAAACACACACAGAGAGACAGACACACACACACACACACAGAGACAGACACACACACACAAACACAGACACGTACTGGGGTCCACTTTGATCTTCTTGAGGTACCAGTTGAGGATCTCCGTGCGCCCCTTGACATCTGGCTTGGGGACGGTGACCTGCATGTCAAAACGTCCTGGCCGGATCAGAGCACTGGGAAGTGGAGGGCGGTTGACAAGGGGAGTTCCACGCTGGTTTAGTTGTGTGTTAACAAGTCAGTCTGCACTCAATGCAGCACAGACACTGGAAAAACACTCAATCTGGCAACAAGTTACAAGAACAAACCTTTGACATACTTATCTAAAGCCTCTGGGAAGTTTGTTGCTCCAATGATGATGACCCCTTCGTTTGTTTTGAACCTGTGGGCGCACATGACACGGTTTAGGGTCATGTCAGGTTGTTCCCCATCAGAGAGAAGCCGAGAGCAGCCTGGCTGTCCCGATTTCTGGGCCAGTAACCAAAATGTTTTTCTGCGGGTTTCTCAGAAGTGACCCATTACCAAAACAGGACAAATATTTGAATGGCTTCGGTGGTCACAGCATTTCGTAACAGAAAAACTCATTTCAGGCAGAGCCTCCCAATTCTAGTAATTTCTAAAAACTTTTTCTACCCAGACAAGCCCATTGGAAACATACCCATCCATCTCTGCCAGAAGCTGGTTGATGGTTTGCCTGGAGTAGGGGTGCATGGGAGACTCTATTCTTTTCCCGCCAACGCTGTCCAACTCGTCGATGAAGATCACACAAGGAGCATTGGCTTTGGCCTCCCCTGTAGAGATGAAAAATACAGGGAGGTGGGATACATACATGCATAAATACATACAAATACATACATATACACATAATTCTACGTGGCATTGATTCAACAAGGTGCTGAAAGCATTCTTTAGAAATGTTGGCCCATATTGATCGTATAGCATCTTGCAGTTGATGGAGATTTTTGGGATGGACATCCAGGGCACGAAGCTCCCGTTCCACCACATCCCAAAGATGCTCTATTGGGTTGAGATCTGGTGACTGTGGGGGCCATTTCAGTACAGTGAACTCATTGTCATGTTCAAGAAACGAATTTGAAATGATTCGAGCTTTGTGACATGGTGCATTATCCTGCTGGAAGTAGCCATCAGAGGATGGGTACATGGTGATCATAAAGGGATGGACATGGTCAGAAACAATGCTCAGGTAGGCTGTGGCATTTAAACGATGCCCAATTGGCACTAAGGGGCCTAAAGTGTGCCAAGAAAACATCACCCACACCATTACACCACCACCACCAGCCTGCACAGTGGTAACAAGGCATGATGGATCCATGTTCTCATTCTGTTTACGCCAAATTCTGACTCTACCATCTGAATGTCTCAACAGAAATTGAGACTCATCAGACCAGGCAACATTCTTCCAGTCTTCAACTGTCCAATTTTGGTGAGCTCGTGCAAATTCCTATTTGTAATGGAGATGAGTGGTACCCGGTGGGGTCTTCTGCTGTTGTAGCCCATCCGCCTCAAGGTTGTGCGTGTTGTGGCTTCACAAATGCTTTGCTGCATACCTCGGTTGTAACGAGTGGTTATTTCAGTCAAAGTTGCTCTTCTATCAGCTTGAATCAGTCGGCCCATTCTCCTCTGACCTCTAGCATCAACAAGGCATTTTCACACCATTCTTTTTAAACCCTAGAAATGGTTGTGCGAGAAAATCCCAGTAACTGAGCAGATTGTGAAATACTCAGACCGGCCCGTCTGGCACCAACAACCATGCCACGCTCAAAATGGCTTAAATCACCTTTCTTTCCCATTCTGACATTCAGTTTGGACTTCAGGAGATTGTCTTGACCAGGACCACACCCCTAAATGCATTGAAGCAACTGCCATGTGATTGGTTGATTAGATAATTGCATTAATGAGAAATTTAACAGGTGTTCCTAATAATCCTTTAGGTGAGTGTATATGTATATACCAAGCGTGCCGCACAAGCCCTGAAAAGTGAAGCCAAAACGTCTCGATCGCCCCCTGGTGAGTGGTCCCAGTATAGGTCATAAACCCCACCCTCCCCATGTTATTCAATGGGACGCGAGACCAACTAAACAATTAAATTACCCTTCAAATATCTTTTTTCCGAAGCTGGTTTCTGTCATTTACTGTAGTTTGTATCACGCTAATGTAAATTCAAGAGTTTGTTTTTAAAATAAGTTTGTTTTTAGTTAGTTATTTAATGCTCTAAAAACGATGGTGTGACGTCGTGATTCACAGCTGTGATTGACAGCTATCTGAGCCGAGGAGCCACTGAATCTTCGGAGGACTGAGGAGATTGGAACTTTACATTTAATCTCAAAATTTCCATAATTGATATAATTTCACACGGACATAATGGGTTGTTCTGCAGTACATTGTGCTAACCGATCTGGCATTTCCAATCGATCTTTGAATTTTTTTCGGTAAGTTACATTTATAAGCTATTTAATTAGTAAATAAATGTAATGGGCTAGCTAACGTTAGCTAAAAGACAACAAGCCTCGTTAATAGCCATGTTAATAGCTAGCAGGTGATCGTTAGCTAGAAGTTACCAATTATTTTTGTATTAGGCCTATTCTAAATTAAGGTTAAACATGATGTAAGTTAGGCTATAACATATCGTCTAGGTTTAACAAGCAAAGGTTGTACTGTACTTGGACTTGCGATTGATTACGGTATGCGCATTCTGCGAGGGAGAGTGAGGGCGGGGCACAGGGGTGGGGCCGTTGATTTTGCGGCTGTACGGCTTTACTTCCTGCTCGCTACTGCGCATAACTACTGCGCAGAACTGGTCCCAAGATCGCTATCTGCGCAGACGCAAGTCCAAGATGTCAGCGCCGTATCAGGACACTGGTGGCTTCATTTTTCACCAATGGAAAAGAGCAAAAGGGCGTCGTCCATTTTTTTTACAGTCTATGGTATATACACACGCACGCACGCACCTTTAAACAGAGCAAAATCTTCAGCTCGGGGGCCACATTAAATTATTTGCAGATCAGAAAAGGGCAATCATTAAAATACTTACACAGTATTTCTATTATTATGTCTGAATAATTTCAATTCAAATTCAGATGTACCAGAGTGAGTGAGTTATGTTTTACCTCTCCTCAAAACTATTTTATTACCTGCTGCGCCTTAGTTTACCCACCCCTGCCTTTAAAGCACACGTTATTACTGCTACTGTTTATGTTCCCCCCCACCACAAAACCACACGTATCGATTTGTTTCCAGATAACTCGAAAAACACAGAATGAACATACTGAAGAATTGCATTTCAGTCCAACGAAGGACTCCACTGTCCCAAACGCAGCCGATCTGTGCCTTGGAAAGTCTAACGGCCTATACAAAGACCAGCACTCGCGGGCTCACATACAACCCGGCTAACGTTCAGGTACCGGGGGAAATAAAGGAGCCAGTGACGGGGAGAACGTCAGGCTCAGGTTCTGAAGAGACGGCGCGACTCACTGAAGAGGTTCCGGATGCGGCTGGCTCCAACACCCACGAACATCTCGTCAAATTCCGAGCCGGAGGCGTAATAGAAGGGAACGTCGGCCTCGCCGGCCACGGCCCTCGCCAACAGGGTCTTCCCGGTCCCGGGGGGCCCCACCAGCAAGATCCCTAGAGACGGGTGAGACAGAGTACAGTGTTCCCGCAGTTGGTGCCAGCTGACTGGGCCCAAACCCGGAGGCCGTGACAAAGCCCCGCAGGGCGCCGTACCTTTCGGCAGTTTCCCCCCGAGGACAGTGAACTTCTCCGGGCTTCGAAGGAACTCCACCACCTCCTGCAGCTCGTTCTTGGCCTCCTCCGCCCCTTTGACGTGCTCGAAGGTCACGTTCTTCATCTGAACCGGGTCCACAGCCGAGTCCAGGCCTGATGTGGTTCGGAATCGCACTGTCAAGAACGGTTGGGTTAAGGTTCGAAAGCACACTGCACAGATGCAAACCCGCGTTTAGCTACGGTTCTAATTCACTTTAAGTTTGCCAACATGTCGCTGTCATTTACAAGCATTCAGCAAAACAAATTGATGGAAATAATGGGTGAAAATACAAATGTCAGTGTCAGAGATTGTGTATGAACTACGACAATTTCCCCCTCTGTAGTGAGGATGGGAGCTGGGCTGAAGCCCAAACTCCAGACCGATATTTTAAACACAAATCACACCCCATGCCAAAGTGAAGGTCTTACAAGACTTGATTTGAGGGACAAGACGAAAAGGTTTCCTTTACCCGATAGGAAGGGGGTCTTGGAGAGGCCATAAAGCCCAGCCAGGAACAGAACCAGCAGCACCAGTCTGGTCCTCCTCAGAGAGTCTGCAGGGAAGGGCAGAATGTCACCCGGAATCAGTTTCATGTCCGAACATATAACGTCTTAACACTCACTCCTGTAACAGTCAGTATTTAAGTGCCAGTACAGACATCCTGGTTGAATGCTCACTGCTCTACTGTAGCCGATGGCATTTATGTTCTGAAACTCTTGACAGCATTGAAGGAGGTCTGAACATAGGTCAGACCGGGTGGTGAAACGAAGGCAGGTACTAAATGTGTTAATTCGGAATGACTTGCTTGGGCTTCGATTTTAACATGGTCAGTTATGTCATGTCCTACTGAACATGGACATGACATAGCCTTTTCGTCTCATGAAGTGTAATGTGTGTGTCACACTTGCCTTGTGTGCGTTGCGTAAGTGCTTGGGATTTCAAAAAGCCCTCCGCAAACCCGGTCTTGAAGGAATCTTGTTGACCTTCTGGAATGTTCTTGTTCTTCAGGAGCTTGTTTAAGTTTTCCACCTCCAGCCCTTTGTCACGTGTCAGAAAGCCCTGCAAGAGACAGACATGTTACCAATGACGCCTGGGTCAGGTTCATTAGGGAAAAATGCTTCAAAACTTTGAGGCACAATTGGCCTTCATCCAAAAAAAAACTGCTTGGCTTTGGCCTAAGTTTCAAAACACCCAATGGACATGACCTGAGGTAAACAGATGTCTCACCTTCATAAAGGATGGTGTGAAGCCACCTGGTTCCATGGGACGCTCAAAGCTTTCCTGCAGGCGCTTGTGTTTCCTTAGAGTTTTAAAGCCTCTGCTTTGGAGCCACACTGGACAAAAAGGGAAACATACGAACGGGTGACAAATCGAAGGAAAAATCGAAATGAAGTGTCTCAGTAAGGTGTTGGGCCACGAGCTGTCAGAAGATCTTCAGTGTGCCTTAGCATAGATTCTGCAATGTCTGAGGAACTGTACTGGAGGGATGGAACACCGTTCTTCCAAAAGATTTTCCCTCAGTGTGTGTTTTGATGATGATGATGATGATAATGGTGGAGAGCAGTGTGCAAAACATTGATCCTTTCATTTCGCCATCTTGACCCAAATTTGAGGTCAACTGGACCGGCTCAGCATTTTTATACACGCCACAGAGCATGATAAGATTACTTTTAATTACTTAATTGTATCAGGCAGCACACCTGCATGGAAGCATCTGCATTTGACATGTCCCTCCACTAATGTGTTCAGTTTTTTTCCTGTATAATTTTTGTTGTTGTTACATTTCAAATCACCTTCTGATTTTTTCATTATGGCACTCAAAAATGGGAGAAGAATACAAAAAAACACCATGTCCTCCAACATTCAATTGGATAAACTCTCTCTCTAGAATACAATATGTCAACACCAAGAGGTAGAACAGGCTTGCTTTGGTTTTTACTGGCATTTTATTGTTGACATTCACACGATTTGGGACTTATGCCAGACATTTACTTTGGTTACCTTATTTAAATTGAATACAATGTTTGTTCTTTTACCTGGCCAGTACTGGAGCTCTGTGCAAATGTTCTGAAGAGGGGAGGGAAACTGCCGGCAGAAAACGGGGGAATTCGTGCCCAGTTTTCCACCAGAGAACCCTAGAAAAACAATGAAAGGAGAGTTGGATGAGCATATTCATATCAATGGTAACGTTTGTAGAGCATTAAAACATACACAAAAAGTGTGTCTCAGCAGAAATCCCTAATCAGGCAGGTAGGCGATACAGTGGTGACGTTACCTAGCAACGATCATGGACCGAAAACACGTAATTGGGTCTGATGAGTTAAGCTGAACGGTGACTGTGGAGAATGTCATATCAAAAGCACTCATTCCAAACACTTGTTCCAGCACCTTGAGACATTGGCTTGAATCTAGGTTTTGCGTTTACATTTCAAGAAAATGAACAGCTTAGGCCCCTCCAAGAACTGCCACCTTAACGTGGTGGAGGGGTTTGAGTACCCGAGTGACCCTAGGAGCTATGTTGTCTGGGGCTATATGCCCCTGGTAGGGTCTCCCAAGGCAAACAGGTCTTAGGCGACGGGTCAGACTAAGAGCGGTTCAAAACCCCTTAATGAAGAATACAATTTTGAGTACCGTGACGTCGCCCGGTATGGCGCAGCCGGGGCCCCACCCCGGAGCCAGGCCCGGGGTTGGGGCTCGAATGCGAGCGCCTGGTGGCCGGGCCTTCCCCCATGGGGCCCGGCCGGGCTCAGCCCGAACGGGTGACGTGGGGCCGCCCTCCCGTGGGCTCACCACCCACAGGAGGGACCATAAGGGGCCGGTGCAAAGAGGATCGGGCGGCAGTCGAAGGCAGGGGCCTAGACAACCCGATCTCTGGACACAGAAACTGGCTCTAGGGACGTGGAATGTCACCTCGCTGGCGGGGAAGGAGCCTGAGTTAGTGCGTGAGGTTGAGAGGTTCCGATTAGAGGTAGTCGGGATCACCTCTACGCACGGCTTGGGCTCTGGAACCACACTCCTTGAGAGAGGATGGACTCTTCACCACTCTGGAGTTGCCCATGGTGAGAGGCGGCGGGCTGGTGTGGGTTTGCTCATAGCTCCCCAGCTCTGCCGCCATGTGTTGGAGTTTACCCCGGTGAACGAGAGGGTCGTTTCCCTGCGCCTACAGGTCGGGGATAGGTCTCTCACTGTTGTTTGTGCCTACGGGCCGAACGGCAGTGCAGAGTACCCGACCTTCTTGGAGTCTCTGGGAGGGGTGCTGGAAAGTGCTCCGACTGGGGACTCTATTGTTCTACTGGGGGACTTCAACGCCCACGTGGGCAACGACAGTGACACCTGGAGGGGCGTGATTGGGAGGAATGGCCCCCCTGATCTGAACCCGAGTGGTGTTCAGTTATTGGACTTCTGTGCTAGTCACAGTTTGTCCATAACGAACACCATGTTCAAGCATAAGGGTGTCCATCAGTGCACGTGGCACCAGGACACCCTAGGCCGCAGGTCGATGATCGACTTTGTTGTCGTCTCATCTGACCTGCGGCCGTATGTCTTGGACACTCGGGTGAAGAGAGGGGCGGAGCTGTCAACTGATCACCACCTGGTGGTGAGTTGGATCCGATGGCGGGGGAGGAAGCTGGACAGACTCGGCAGGCCCAAGCGTACTGTAAGGGTCTGCTGGGAACGTCTGGCCGAGTCTCCTGTCAGAGAGATCTTTAACTCCCACCTCCGGCAGAGCTTCGACTGGATCCCGAGGGAGGTTGGAGATATTGAGTCCGAGTGGACCATGTTCTCCACCGCCATTGTCGAAGCGGCCGCTCGGAGCTGTGGCCATAAGGTCTCTGGTGCCTGTCGAGGCGGCAATCCCCGAACCCGGTGGTGGACACCGGAAGTAAGGGATGCCGTCAAGCTGAAGAAGGAGTCCTATCAGGCCTGGTTGGCTTGTGGGACTCCTGAGGCAGCTGACGGGTACCGACAGGCCAACCGGGCTGCAGCCCGGGTGGTTGTGGAGGCAAAAACTCGGGCCTGGGAGGAGTTCGGT
Organism: Esox lucius; assembly: GCF_011004845.1. Lineage (NCBI taxonomy): Eukaryota > Metazoa > Chordata > Actinopteri > Esociformes > Esocidae > Esox > Esox lucius. Next base: position 30,713,065 of record NC_047571.1, read on the forward strand.
GAGGCCATGGAGAAGGACTATCGGCTGGCCTCGAAGAGATTCTGGCAAACCATACAGCGCCTCAGGAGAGGGAAACAGTGCCCTACCAACGCTGTTTACAGTAGAGGTGGGCAGCTGTTGACCTCAACTGAGGATGTCGTCGGGCGATGGAAGGAGTACTTCGAGGATCTCCTCAATCCCGCTGACATGTCTTCCATTGAGGAAGCAGAGGATGAGGGCTCAGTGGTGGACTCGTCCATCACCCGGGCTGAAGTCACAGAGGTGGTCAAGAAACTCCTCGGTGGCAAGGCACCGGGGGTGGATGAGATCCGCCCTGAGTACCTCAAGTCTCTGGATGTTGTGGGGCTGTCTTGGTTGACACGCCTGTGCAACATCGCGTGGCGGTCGGGGACAGTGCCTCTGGGATGGCAGACCGGGGTGGTGGTCCCTCTTTTTAAGAAGGGGGACCGAAGGGTGTGTTCCAACTATAGGGGGATCACACTTCTCAGCCTCCCCGGGAAAGTCTATGCCAGGGTTCTGGAGAGGAGAATACGGCCGATAGTAGAACCTCGGATTCAGGAGGAACAGTGTGGTTTTCGTCCGGGCCGTGGAACACTGGACCAGCTCTATACCCTCTACGGGGTGTTGGAGGGTTCATGGGAGTTTGCCCAACCAATCCACATGTGTTTTGTGGATTTGGAGAAGGCATTCGACTGTGTCCCTCGCGGCATCTTGTGGAGGGTGCTTGGGGAATATGGGGTCCTGGGTCCTTTGCTAAGGGCTGTCAGGTCCCTATACAACCGAAGCAGGAGCTTGGTCCGCATTGCCGGCAGTAAGTCAGACTTGTTCCCAGTGCATGTTGGACTCCGGCAGGGCTGCCCTTTGTCACCGGTTCTGTTTGTAATTTTTATGGACAGAATTTCTAGGCGCAGCCAGGGGCCGGAGGGTGTCAGGTTTGGGGACCACACGATTTCGTCTCTGCTCTTTGCAGATGATGTTGTCGTGTTGGCCCCTTCTAACCAGGACCTTCAGCATGCACTGGGACGGTTTGCAGCCGAGTGTGAAGCGGTGGGGATGAAAATCAGTACCTCCAAATCCGAGGCCATGGTCCTCAGTCGGAAAAGGGTGGCTTGCCCACTTCAGGTTGGTGGAGAGTGCCTGCCTCAAGTGGAGGAGTTTAAGTATCTAGGGGTCTTGTTCACGAGTGAGGGAAGGATGGAACGGGAGATTGACAGACGGATCGGTGCAGCTTCTGCAGTAATGCAGTCGATGTATCGGTCTGTCGTGGTGAAGAAAGAGCTGAGCCGCAAGGCGAAGCTCTCGATTTACCAGTCAAATTACGTTCCTACTCTCACCTATGGTCATGAGCTTTGGGTCATGACCAAAAGGACAAGATCCCGGATACAGGCGGCCGAAATGAGTTTTCTCCGCAGGGTGGCTGGGCGATCCCTTAGAGATAGGGTGAGAAGCTCGGTCACCCGGGAGGAGCTCAGAGTAGAGCCGCTGCTCCTCCACATCGAGAGGGGTCAGCTGAGGTGGCTTGGGCATCTTTTTCGGATGCCTCCGGAATGCCTTCCTGGGAAGGTGTTCCGGTCCCGTCCCACCGGGAGGAGACCCCGGGGAAGACCTAGGACACGCTGGAGGGACTATGCCTCCCGGCTGGCCTGGGAACGCCTCGGTGTCCCCCCGGAAGAGCTAGAGGAAGTGTCTGGGGAGAGGGAAGTCTGGGCATCCCTGCTTAGACTGCTGCCCCCGCGACCCGGCCCCGGATAAGCGGAAGAAGATGGATGGATGGAACAGCTTAGGACCAAGTTAACTCCTCCCATTGACCTTTTTAACCATCTCCATCCAAAATCAAGTATTTGACATCAATGACACAAAATGAATTCTTAAAAAAAAAAAAGACAAATCAGCACTGTGCAAAAAACAACAACGCTATAATCACCGAAAAATGCTACGCTGCAATAATAGTCAACCAGATGCTCTTTGGGGTGTCAGGCTGGGCATCTGTCAAAGCACCATGGGAACTGCTGACATAAAAAAAAAAAAAAGTATTTATAAAATACATGGGATTGATTGAACCGCAAACATTCTCTTGGACATGGGCCTAAGCTACACACAGAAGTGCAACTCTCCCCCCACAAAATCCAGTCCAATTACAGTCATTACTACAAAACGGCGAGTGCCAAAAACACAGTGATTGTGTTCAGGGCTGAAGATTGCCATCAACGTTCTCCAACCGGCAGAGTTAGGTCACAGTGTCAAATCGACGGTCCTCAGCCTCACCATGCTTGTTGCGGAAGAAGGAGGGCGTGGAACAGTGGGAGACGCTCCAGGCCCGCGGGCTGAGGATGGATGTGGACGCCGCCCTCTGCTGGCTCAAGTGTGGAAGTGCACCGGCCACCAGCTCGTCCAGCTGCTGCACGCCCAGGTCAGACAAGCCCAGGTCCCTCAGGCACCACGCGGCCTACAAATATACGTGCACAGCACGGGCGGTCACTATCCTCAGTATTTAACGCTGTCTTTTTGTTTGTAATTATTGGCACGTTTTGTTCTCTCCTGTCCATTTTCACACAAATCTACAACCTGCACGCAACATAGCACAAGCCCTTAACTTGTAGGGTTGGTGGAAATAGAGTTATGGGGAAACAGAAGGGGTGACAAATAGCTGATTAACTAATGTAGTACTACTATAGTTAAGACAAAGTATTTAATATGGAATTCTACAGTATAATGCACTATTCTCTGCAATATACACAACAATGCAGAAATACTAGTCTGAAGCCCTAAATTAAAATAAAATACAAGAACAATAGTACATAAGTGTTGTATCAAATAAAAACGCAAGCATGATACAAAGGTGTACTTTGCCTTGGTACTTGGCAGGCCAGCATTCCGTAATGGGGGTGTGTGTGTGTGTGTTTTTTTACCTCTGTGCTCTCCAAGTCCTGTTCTGAGGCCTGCTCTCTGCGTTTAACAGTGGCACTACTGCTGCTTCCCACCGAACTCTTCAGGGAGTGGAGGGCGTTAATCAGGTGACTCAGGGGGACAGTGACCTATCAGAAGGCACAAAAGAGTTTCACGTGAGTTCAAGACAAGTCCCTTTTTAGTATAAAACTACATTTTGGGCAAGACCAATTTAACATAGGTCCCTACGTAGTACAATTTATCGTTTATACCCTTTGGGTCTGATCCCAACATGTGTTCCTAATAGATAGTGAAGAACAGGAAGAAATAAATGATGGAAGGAAAAAGGAAATATAACACACCTGACGTTTAATTCAGTAGGCAGAAGTACACTATAGACATTTGAGTTATGTAAATACATGTTCAATTACTGTAAATTTAACTATCTAAAAATGTAGTATCCTCGGCTACAGTATATAGTATGCATGCAGCAATATGCCAACAACAATGAAAGCTCAGATTTGTGCAGAAGCGGAACAAAAAACGGGTCGGTGTCTTTAGTTCGAAGAACGTTAGTGGACCGGAAGCGGTTGCAAATTCAAAAAAGGCTGCAAAGATTTCGCTATTATTCTCAGACGGGGTGGCTAGCGAGCTACCTACAACGAAAGAACCAGCTCTAGATCTTCGTGTGGTGAATGTGTTTTCCCAAGGTAATGCATAAATTGTGTATTTATATGGAATTAGCCGCAATCGAACAACCAAGCTAACATAGCTAGCTAATAACGTGGTTTATACAATCACAACGCTAGCTAGCTGAGCCTGTCAATTGGCTAGATAACGTTAGCTAATTGAACATCAAACCTGGACTACGCTTTGTTGCGGTCGTAGTAACGTTAGCAAACTACGGAGATACATACAACACCCCTTGTAGCCTGTACAGTAATCATGTTCGGACTGTTGTGGCTAATAGCAGGTATGAGGTAGTGTGTACAGTAATGTGTGACATGCATTCCCGGCCTTTTAGATGTTTATTTTTTTATCTCGCTGCTTCCTAACATCATCAGTAACATTAAGTAATTACAGTAAAAATATTTACAACTTGCTTTCAACTCGGGCTTTTTCTTAAATAATGCGAGTTGTATGGCTATCACTGTTCGAAAGCTGTATATAACGCAGTTCAGACGCTGAACCTGTGCTCAGTCGAACTAATTACAATACGTATCATGACCATGCAAATATAGCCCATCGGCTTTACAAAACTTTTCATCGGGAATCATTATATTGGCTCCTTAATACGCGTCGACGTCTCAGCACTGATTAGTCTTTTTGTGGTTCCCGGCGTATTGTTTTTGCATGGTCTCATGCCGCAAACACCTTCCTTTGTGCTTGTCCGTGCGCACGCCGTAGCGGCGGCAAACGTTTCTCATTCGCCGCAGAAGTTGGAAAAGTTGCTAAACGTTATCAAAACCATAACTGTTGGTGAATAAACCAGTAAAGGAGCCGCATTTGTTGAGAGCCTGTCACCATGAAATACATCACTAAGAGGGGTGTATAAACTCCCTACATATTGGTACAAATGTCAAAGCGAACCTTGCATGGTTTAGTTAGATGCCACTTGCCCATTCTAGCATGTATTTGCATTTTTGTTCTTCAATGCCTAGTTGATTTTGAGCGTTTAGCAAACATTGAATTATTGTGATGGGCATATTTACTTTTTTCGGGGGGTGAACGGGTTCATATAGCGTTGTTCAAAGTGTCAAAATCACTAAGAACCATAAAAATCATCCAGTGCAAAGCCCCAACGTAGGCTGCCGGTATGTCAGCTCTGAAATTGATTTTGAAATAGGCTGCATTTCCACTGCCCAAATAACTGGGCAGTGTGCGTTTTCATGAAAAATTGCAATTCGGTTTGGGCATTCACCAAAGGCAGCGGTTTGTGCAATTGGAGGCCCATGTGACCTGTCCTTCTGCTTCTTATGCATTACCTACTGTCTAGTCATTTTATTTTAAGCACCAACATTCTGTGCTTCCTACAAAAGGTGCCAATACCACTTCCTACAAAAGGTGCCAGTGTGTGGTCTCAATGAAATCCGGTGAGTAGGCAGATTTCATACACAGACCTACGCTTGCTAAAAGCAGGATTATTCTGCCGTGCATTGATAAACTGCCTAAGCCATTATTACATATAATTCGGCACACATTCTAAGATTGCTAGAGTGGAGCAATGATGCTACTCAGTAGCATTGAGTACCCCCAGCAGAATGAGGCAACTATCAAAGGTTTCAGTTTTAGAAGACAAAAATAATACAAATTGAGTGGTTATAGGACCTTGCTGGCTCTCCAGATCTTGGTTTTTCTTCCCTCCATATAGTCCTCAATGGGAATAAATGGAATGACAGTATTTCAATAATGTTTCAAAGTCAAAATGACCTTCCTAAATACTCAAAGATGTAACAGTAGTACTTAATACATTCCAACGTATTAGTTAAACATTTGTTTATTTTACTTAACTCACCAGAATTATGTATGCATGAAGGCATTTAATACAATACCTGTCCAAAATGTAGGTCTGTACATTAACAAAAGCATTTGTGTAAACATTAAATACTAAAATAGTTGTAGGGCTGGGTGATTATCGCCAAGAAATTATCACAAATCCCTGTGTCTTTGATATGTGGATGACAGATTAAAAAAGACTGCTGATTCTGTGGAAATGTTACCGTACAGCTGTTTTAGGATTCTTGGGGAAACTGACATCCTATTTAATAGTTTGTCATAAATGTGTACTCAGTGTATTTCCATGAAGGAATAATGGTTTACAGAAAATAAAAAATGTAAATGATTTTTCCACTGTACTTGCATGTCTTCCGCGAGACACAATTATAGCCTACCCCATTGAGAAGCACTGGAAATGCATGGAAAATTAACGCGTAAAATTAAACAATTAGACAAGGGGGGGGGAAAACATTCGCTATAGAAGCAGGTTGACAACGACCAGAAACTGATGTGATTTTTCAGAGCAATGACTTAGGAATACAGGTGACTAGTCACTTGTTTTTCTATTGATGTCAGACTTAGTTTCATGAAAATACCTAGACCGGGGACAAACTAAACCAACGACCAAGCCCTGTTGCTCCAAGCAAACGCTTCGCTTCTAGCAGATCCTCTACTCTGCGTTGCTTGAGTTGTGTATCTGCAGCACCTACCTGCAAAATCATTGTTGCTATGGCAAGGAAAATGTTTTGAGCAAAAATATCGCCATTAACATTTTGTTGTGCACTTGAATCAAATATACTTTAACTAGACACTGTTGATGTGAAACACTCAAATGGGTATTTTAAACGTTTTTGTGGAAGTCCAAGGTGCCTGTGTGAGTCGGCGTGGTGCAGTCTTCAGTTGGACTGGAAAGACCTGGTGCTTCTTTTGTTAAACACAGAACATTAAGCAGACAAAGCTCTACACAGGTGAACAAAATTAACCGGCCTTTCTGTACACTTGAGTCCGGTGAACACAGCAGCTGTTGATGCCTTGACATTAGTTGTCCTGTCCGAATACCATTTATATAGAGAGTTCGACATAAAAATTAAATAAGCTCTGGTTAAGAGTTCCTGGATTATTTACAAATTAGGAAACACAGAACTGTTTTATTTTTCCAACCAAAATGTGAAATTTTCGAAAACAATGAAGGGACTCGTGTATAACTGCTTTGTTTTACAGCGGTGAGCCCCTGAAGATCCCACGCCCCTCTGAGAAAGGCACCAAACCGGGGAGAGTTCCGGTGGAGGGAAGGGAGACCAAACTGGAAGTGGAAACAGAGGCAACCATGTCTGAAGAGTTGCAGGTGGATGTGCCGGGCACGGAAGAGAAGTCAGGTGGAAACCTGCCTAATTGTAACTCCTTAACCCCCAAGAGGGGGAGGGGCAGGCCAGCTAAGAAAGGATCGGTCTCCAAGTCAGATGAAATATTGTCTAATAGCCCTTCAACACCTAAGAGAAGGGGTAGACCGCCCAAAGAAAGATCAGTCTCCAAGTCAGATGACATATTGTCTAATAGCCCTTCAACACCTAAGAGAAGGGGTAGACCGCCCAAAGAAAGATCAGTCTCCAAGTCCGATGAAATATTGTCTAATAGCCCTTCAACACCTAAGAGAAGGGGTAGACCGCCCAAAGAAAGATCAGTCTCCAAGTCCGATGAAATATTGTCTAATAGCTCCTCAACACAGAAGAGGGGAAGGGGTAGACCGCCCAAAGAAAGATCGCTCTCCAAATCAGATGAAATATTGTCTAATAGCTCCTCAACACAGAAGAGGGGAAGGGGTAGACCGCCCAAAGAAAGATCGCTCTCCAAGTCAGATGAAATATTGTCTAATAGCTCCTCAACACAGAAGAGGGGAAGGGGTAGACCGCCCAAAGAAAGATCGCTCTCCAAGTCAGATGAAATATTGTCTAATAGCTCCTCAACACAGAAGAGGGGAAGGGGTAGACCGCCCAAAGAAAGATCGCTCTCCAAGTCAGATGAAATATTGTCTAATAGCTCCTCAACACAGAAGAGGGGAAGGGGTAGACCGCCCAAAGAAAGATCGCTCTCCAAGTCAGATGAAATATTGTCTAATAGCTCCTCAACACAGAAGAGGGGAAGGGGCAGACCCCCCAAAGAAAGATCGCTCTCCAAGTCCGATGAAATATTGTCTAATAGCTCCTCAACACAGAAGAGGGGAAGGGGCAGACCGCCCAAAGAAAGATCGCTCTCCAAGTCAGATGAAATATTGTCTAATAGCTCCTCAACACAGAAGAGGGGAAGGGGCAGACCCCCCAAAGAAAGATCGCTCTCCAAGTCAGATGAAATCTCATCTAATGGCAGCCTTTCAACACTGAAGAGGGGAAGGGGTAGACTGCCCAAAGAAAGATCGGTCTCCAAATCAGATGAAATATTGTCTAATAGCTCCACAACACCTAAGAAGGGAAGGGGCAGACCTCCTAAAGAAAGCTCAGTCTCCAAGTCAGATGAAATATTGTCAAATAGCTCCTCAACACTGAAGAGGGGAAGGGGCAGGCCCCCTAAAGAAAGATCAATCTCCAAGTCAGATGAAGTGTTACCTCATGGTAACCCCTCAACACCTAAAGGAAGGGGTCGACCCCAAGGGATGGTCTCCAAAATGGGTACCATCCCCATAACACTGAATAAGGGAAGGGGCAGACCAAAAAGATCAGTCCCCAAGCCAACTAAGAGAGGTAGACCCAAAAAAATGGTGTTTTCAAAAGCCAGAATGCTGAAGGTGACATGCAAGCCATATCCGAGTGGACCTCGCCAAGTGGTTGACCTCGCTCCTGAGAAGCGTGGCCGTCCCGGTAAACCAGTTGACCTTTCCAATAGACGGCGTGGCCGGCCCGGTAAACTTCCACCGAAAAGGGGCAGACCAAAGAAGATCCTGACGCCCGAGGAGGAAGAGAAGAGGAGGAAACGGGAAAGCGAACCGAGAGTGTTTAAGCCACTCGGTAGGCCACGCATCCACCCCCGCGTCGATCCTCCAGTCCATGTGCCCAGGCCGAGAGGCCGCCCACGCAAGACCAACCGTGGTAAAGCCCCGATTTATGACGGGCCTCCGCGGAAAAGGGGCCGTCCCCCAGGTGCAGCCGTCAAGGCTAAGAGAGAGGCGGAGCAGGATCAGGCAAACGGCGAAACGCCAGTCAAACGCTTCTGCAACTTCGACGGAAAAAGTGAAGAGGTGGGGGAAGGATTCCCTCCAGTGGAAGACAGTGATCAGGAAGAAGAAACAGGAAAGTTGGATGAAGTAATGGAAACGAGAAAGGTGGAAGAATATACAGAAGACACAAAGCCAGTCACCCCCGCAAGCTTTCTCGGAGCAATAGGCTATAGGATGGTGTTTGGCGACAGTCCAAGTGACAGTACCCATTAGCTAGTTATTATTTTTGTCCCAGTGTAATCGTTTTGATGTGACGCTGTTCTCTATTAGGGATCATCACTCAATCGCGGGCAGAGACAATGAATTGCAGAGAATGTCATTCTTCGCCTTTTGGTTAAGACGGTCACCGTTATGTGGACTCCACAACTTCCAATCCAACATCTTTTTATTTTATTTTTTATCCTATGAATCTCAAACAAGCCCCTGCACCCTACACACATGCTCAAAGTGCCATGCACCTGTTTCTGGTGAACCTGAGGGTGATCTCCACAGTGTTTAGGCGTATAACAACAAATCAGCATTGGGTGACTAAAATTACGCAATATGACAAGCGTGAGCCCCCCCCCCCCCGCCAATGCAAATCCTCTGCAAAAGTTTTGTTTGTGCTGCTTTCATTTTTTAGATATTAAAGTATATTCTTTCATTCTGAAGTCACTCAATTCACCCATGCTCCAAAGCACAAACGAAAATTGAAACAAACCAGCCTATTTTGCCAAATGTTTTACGTTGGGTGGGGGGCCCCAACTTCATGCAGGTCGCAATTTGTGGTCCACTGACACTAAAATGAGCAACAGGCATCTTTGCAAATCCCTCAGATTTGTTTAATTAAACCTCATTGACAATTAAACATTTAATTTAGGAGGTGTTTTGTCTGGAGTCTGGAATTGGACAAACCAAATGCAGATGTCATAAATGGATCATGTCCATCCATTCCTTTGTGTGAAATTGTACAAGCTCAAAAATAACACGTGCCTTTCACTTCACTACTATGTCACTTTGCACATGGAGGCTGTATCGTTGTACTCACTGGAAGGGGCCTTTTTGAGAGTCTAATTAGCCCCAATACCCTTGGTCATTATCATTCCCTCAGCATTTGGGACACTTGTCCAAATGGAGGGCTGAGGGTGGACTGAAGAGGGGTTAAATTTGATTTAGCAATAGAGTTGTTTCCAATAAGAGGCTGTTTCAGACGTGGAACGCCAGGTGCATGCTACCAACCAGGTTGAAACAAAATCCACAAGAGCATTGGACCTCCAGGACATGAGCTGAATAACCCTGATCAACTGTAAGTGTTTTGCCTAACAGTGGCATTCTTGAAGTTTGTTTAATGTTCACTCCGTGTGGATCTTTTCAGGATTTAGCCTGCTGTCTTTTGCAGTTGAAAGTCAGTCCCGATCGTTCGTTTTTCATAAAACCAGAGATGGAAGTTTTTACAGCAAAACGTTTGTGAGATTTTACAGGGTTTAATGTTTTTCTGCATTTAAAATGTTCTTTCATATGTATGTGACACTGGTCGTTGAGTTAATTGCAGCCATGTTAATTGCTGCTTTTAACTGTGTAACTGTTTGTTTGTAGCTGTATTCTCTTCATTTTGGTACTCAATTAATGCCCCTTGGTTCCACTGCAGTAATAATGCACCAACATATATTTGGGCAAAGTACAGTCAACCATGTCCTGAATGATACTTATTTCTGTCACTGTTTTTAACCAATCAGCTCTGAGCTAGATATGATAGGCCAAATGACCAATTGGTAAAAAATTCTGTTGTCTGTATTTGCAATATTTGAGTTTGAAGTAGACTCAGCGAGTAGAGCAGTGTCATGTTTTTAATTTGGTGTTCTCTAATATTGTTGTGTAGCTTAGGCCTGTACTTCGAAGGTGCCACCAGACACTAAATGACCCATGTCCACAGTTCTTGTCGGTTCATGAATGTCGGTGTTGACAGTAAATTCTGATGGCAGAGTAACTTGAAAATGTTTCAGAGCAAGTAGGCTGAATAATATAAAGTAAATATGTCACGTTTTGTATTACATTCGATGGTTTCTAAATCTTAATGAATATAGACAGTGTGCAGTATTATTGAATAAGGCAGTTAGCGGATGAGCATAGCCAGCACACCAGCAGTTAAGAGCTTGCTCAATAGCACATCGGCAAGAAGGTAGTACCTGTAATTTAAAATAAACCGTTGTACTAAATTAATAAGTGTACTAATCCTAAATAGATCCGTGGGAAAAACAAGACCCGCTAACGACCACAACATGGCCGCAATTTGGCAGACAGATCAAGTTCAACCTGCTAACTATAGTCTTGCTTCAAGACAACAGCAGCTATTTTGTCTGATCTGTGGGTGGGGAATGTTCCACCACCTGTCAGAAAAGTTCGGTTGGTAAATGGAGATTATACACAAGCCTTTGTTGAAGATAACTCGTTAGGGCTCGGCGAAAAAACGTTTCGACGTAACTTTTCTCTTAGGCTATGGAACTACAGATTAGACAGATTAGCCACTGCGGCTGTTGTGGTCGAAGCCAGCTCTGTAGCCTATCCTACTACAGCAAAGATGCACAAAAGTTAGGCCTTCCCGGTAATATTCTGATGATCACATGTTCATGCCCACACCTGACCTTATTACAATGTGGCAAGTTCTGACCGCCTGATATTATGTAAGGGCATAGCTCAGCTAGATATCCAGCTACGCTAACAACATTTCAACAGTTGATCCTGTCACGGGAGAGCTGTGACGTAGCTAGGCATCTTTACGTTACAGTAACACACGTTATCCAGTTAGCCATGTCACACATTGAACTAGTCCGCGAAGGTTCCTTATGTTACGGCCATTACCCAGGGAGAAGGAACACAACGCCCGGGGCAGTTCGACACACACCAACGCTGGTTTGCCGGCGGCATCAGACAACCGCATTAGTTAGCTAGCTGTAGCTCAACAATTAGCCTAGTTAGCAGTGACGTTAGACGTCAAGATTTTTAAAACCCCGGTGAAAGGTATTCCTTGCAAAGTGCACAATAACATTGTCTCAACAACATTAGTTAACTATTAGACAGGTACTGTAGCCGTATGTGGGAAGAAAGGACTGCAAGTAAACCAAGGTTAGCTAAGCAAAACTGTGGCTGCTAGCAAGCTGGTAAACACCAACACTGCCTAGCTTACGTTACTTTACCTGTGGTTGGACTGTTGTTGACAGTGAAAACATTTTCAATATCGGTCTCGGACAGGCCAACAAATGTGTTTATACGTTCCTTTCCGAAATTAATATGATGTTTGTTCTCTGTCCGCGTTGATCCAATGAAACTCCTGACCAGTGTGGGGTAGCGGCGGTACAGCAGCTTTGTGAACTTCGTAAACTGCAAACGGCTAATGCAAACCCGGATATTTTTTTTCTTATGACAACCGGGTTAAAGGTTTAAAGCCACAATCCAGTTAACCACGAGTTAATCCTAACCCCTGAAGTGCATTTAAGAAAATGTGTTGGAATGCAATGTGTCTAGCTAAACATAACAAAGCTATAGCCTTACATCAATGGATATTGAATTATGCAAACGCAGCCTACTACTTGAGCGAATATTGTATACCATTAATTCACCGAGATAGTTGACTGTTCACAAATTAGGCAATTGCTCCCTACATTGAGGCAATTGGGGAACAACAATGTTGTTGAGACAATGTTATTGTGTATGACAAAATAACTAATGGCGGTATTTTACTAATTTTACTGTTAAAAAATTCTGGTCCCCATAAATCCTTTTATAACATATTTCATATACTTGGCATAGTATACACTGGGAGATAAAGTGTCCATGTTCTGACACACAAACAATAACACTTTTTTTAAATTTTTTTATTCTTCAAACTTTAATGCTCCTGAGATTCATATGCTAGACTTGGTGTCAGTGGACAGAAGTAGGAATGACAGTGCTACATTTATATTTAAAGGGTATCTGTGCATTTTAAATCATTTATTGCGAACTATATGAAGTAACAGTGGAATTGAATTAAGTAAAAACAGAAAGCCAATTACAAAACCTATTCCAGTTCATTTATGAGCAAGTCAAATTGCAAAGACACTTGCAAAAACCCTCCTTTACAGTCTTCCAAAAGCTGGAAATTGAAATTACAGATGTTTACATTAACAAGAACAAACTAACAATCAACTCCACGCCAAAACAGCTTTATTGTAAGTGCATCTCCGCTCATGATATTTGTGTAATAAGGCTATTCAGTGCTTGACTTGGTCCAGAGTTCAACAGAGCTGAGTACGGCACCAGAAAGTCACATTTCATTTTCTACAGTCTTTGTTAACAACAGGTGTAGACCCTTTTCCACAGACAGGAGTCAATAAAACATTTTATGGCAAACTTCTGTTATACAGCTTGAGTTCCTGCACCTCTTATAAAAAGTTTGCTCAAAATATGGCAGTTCCTGCATGGAGTTACAGTACAGGCACCTATTTCTCTCCAAGTCAAGCATAGAGGCTACTTAGATACATTGCTGTGGTATCGATAAATACTATAATTACAACACATTGCACTATTGTCTGTTTCTTTCTCTAAATTACAATATATCACACTATGACAACAAGAAAAACATTAAGAGATAGATAAATAATATTGACTTAAGAAAATAAAACATCCCAAAAATGTTACATTTCAAAAAGATTGTCTAACCCTGTCAAATTACTTTCTGGGAGTTAATTATTTGGTCTTATTGCAATGCAAATAATAATATACCACAGATATTTTACAATAATATTTTTAATTATATTTTGGTCCACACAGAAACATCCTTGGAAAATTATACGTACTTCTGAGATTTATTTGCTACACAAAACCGCAGGATTTTTTTTTTTTTTACCATATATTGGGAATAAAATATTAAAATCTATAACCCAGCAGTGTTACTGGATGACCATGGTTAGTGGATGACTTCATCGACACAGATACAGTTGAATAGTCGAGGCCACCCACCAGTATGTGTTGTTTGCATGACAATGTGGTTAATAAATACAGTATAAAATCTGGTTATGTTCATTGAACTCAATATAAATACCTTTACTGTTATTTCTTGATGACCCGCAAGGTTGCACTTTAAATTAGTGACGTTTCTGTATGGATCTCCTTCATGAGTACGAACGAACAAATATTTAGATTGTTTCCTGTTTCTAAGAAACCATGTTGTATCTCTACGTATGAAAATCAGAGCAAATGATCAAGTTAGTGGGTCACTATGTTGTGTTAGGAATTATACCAACCTACCCCCTGGAGTAAAAAGCATCAGAAAAATCACAATTTAAAGTGCTTAGAGTTCAGTAGATTACATATGTGGCATTTGTTGGATACCAAAGCCTTATACAGTTTTCCATATACTGGGACAAGTCAATTCACCGTAATGTAAATGTAATTATGTATTACAAATCACCTGTACAATAACAGCTAATGTCCAGTCCAGTGCCAACCAGTGGCATGAGAGCTTCAATGAAAAGCCCATCGCTTTACAAAAGAAGACCCCCGACACTTTCACCTCAGCTCGTCAGGATAACTCACATGGTCCTCAGCTCATTTTCCTGAGAAGAGAATTTTTTTTTTGGAGAATAATTATTTTTCATCTTGACAACCTGGTAACGGACAATACATAGATCTCCCCCGCCCAAAAGCACACATTCTAAAGACGGTAAGCCCCCGAAGGACATCGTAGATGGATCCCTGACATCACCTGTCACAGTGAAATTATCACTATTATTGTAATAACTAGTGGATATACTATCGTGTTCACCTTCTCCCACAACACCCATCACCTTCCACCACCTGACTATATAAGCGCGCGTACAACAACCATATACAGAGAAGTGTCCCCCCAATTCACAGGGCTCTGACGACGCGGGGTATAAATTGCAATGGAACACTTGCCTGCTCCTTCTTTGAAGGTAAATCTGAACGAGCCAGTGGGCGATCAACGGCCAGACGGTGGAAAACACCAAAGTGGCAGGGCAGAGGTGAAAAGGCCACCACGAAGGTCTCTGGAATAGAACACAACATGTGATGTGCCTCATCCGTGCTGATTTGACCGTGTTGTCAAAAGAGGGCGATTCGCTAACCTTGTTTATCATTGAAAAATATTTAACCGTTTATATATAGAAGTTATTTAGCGGACTGAAGTACATACCTCTCTTGCTATGGATAAGGAGTCATTTTGTCTAGCCTGAGAAAGCGATCTAGTCTGTAAAACGAACACACACACGTGTTTTTATCCTGCGATAACGTTTCTCTATGGTGCTCAGAATGCCTCTGGTGTTCAGGGCGTTCTCACCTGTATGGTGGTTAGAGCCTCCAGGGTGTTCAGCCTCTGAAGCACGTTAGCCATGTCCTCCTGTAGCCTCGTCAGCACCCCAGCAATGTAGTCGTTGAGGTCACCACTGGCAGCTGCCTCAGTCGAGCTTTGCATAACCCAGCGCTCTGCTGCATTTTCATTGGTGCAGAGTTGGGATCCAGAGCCTAGCCCAGATGACCTGGAACCTATACCACAAATAATATTCAGGGAGTGAACAATACTCTATGGACAGCTGGTCCTGTATTTACAGCATGTCGAAGGGCTGATCAAGAACAGTTAAGCCTTTTATGTAGCAAAATATGGACAGTTGGAGAAGCTTCTAGATGGATAACAAAGATCAGATCTGATGCACCAGTGAAACAATTTTAACCCAGTTGAGAGATGAAATGGTAGTGATTATTGGTATTTTCCTTTAAACAATAGGATAATTTTTACTAGATTCTCAGTATTTTTATAACTTTTTTCCAAATTCCCAGGTTGTCCAGAAATCCAAGTTTGAGAAACACAGACATTTTGAGTAGGTCTACAATTTTGTAACCCTAATTTCTTAAGACCCACCGATTCCACTCATTGACCAGCAACTGTCACGTCGTTCTGTATGAAGCCCCTCCCTGTTAGGGGAGTCTTCCAGGAGACTCAGGTCCTCATCCATGTTCAAATTCGTCTCTCTTTGAAGACTCCTCTTAGCCTCACTTGCCCTCCTCCCAGAGGAGTGAACTCTGGGTACTGCTGATTCCTGTGGAGACCACCGATTTAAACCAGCAATTAAAATCATAGGGGTGGCAACGACTGCTCCATTTACATTACCAGTTGTTCAAAGAATAAAAGCCTTACCTCCTCCATGACTAAGTGTTCAATTGAGTCACAGAACTCCTCGTTGTCTGACTCGGTGGCTCGAAGATGCTCTGTGTATGGAGAAGTGTACTGTGTCATTGCCAGATTATTGACAAATCAAGTCTTGACCCGCATTCACCAGATGCACATCTCTGGTCCTTGTGGGTCCCTGTAATACCCTGATTCTACCTGGTAAAACAGGCTTATTCTCTCTGGCTAATCAATGACGCTAAGAGAGAAAAAAGATCTGCAGAATTCAAAGACCTGAGCTGTGTACCCTTTGATGAATCTGTGTTAAATAAAACATCTAGTGGGGTGTGCCCACAGCCAAGGTGTCTGTTAATGTGCCTGTGCTGGAGACAATGTGTTTTCAGTGACACGTGATAATCAACCTGGCTTTCACTCCCTCTGAAATCTGGATGTCGGGGGCCCCTCGGGAATATCTTTCCTAACAACTTTAGGTTGCCGGTGGTTCTTACCACTGAGGTGTCCGTTCAGATGCTGGAAGCGGTTCTCCGGAAGGGGCTGTTTAGAATAGGCCAATTCTTCTTCCTCCTCCTCACTGTTGAGGGAGCTGTGTGTCCCGTAGGTCACGGATGAGACGCTGGGTTCCATGCTGCCGTTGGAGGAGCTGACCTCTGACCCACACCTGGGGTCCTCCATCCTGAGCCGACTCCGGTTAGGGCCTGGGTGCTTCCTCTCTGGTGGACAGTGGGACGTAGGCCTTTTCTTAATATCATACTCTGTGCGTCCTCCCTCTTAACCCACTACCAAAAACATATTTTCTCACCTAATGGCTTCTGAGAAAGCGATTGACATCAAACTAGAGGCTCTGTTTCGATATCTACACTAAAATGTCACTCAGTGGAACAACATTTGATGACATAGCAAAAGTCCCTCCTGTCCTTCCGTAGTTAATACAGGGCAGTTATGCTATGACATGACAACAGACAAACATAAGTGAGTCAGGGACATGAAACCACAGTCACAAAAACTCAAAACAGACTCAGCTATCCTTAGCTATCGCTTATACTGCTCTATAGCTACTTAAAGATACAACAGTGCCAAAAATATAACCATGCTACATAGTATTTGTAACCAGTGTATAACAAAACATCTCAATGTGTACCGGCAGTGGTACCTCTCTCATCATCCTCCTCTTCATCGTCTGAATCTTCCTCCTCATCACAGTCCACTTTCTCCTCCTCAGTCAGTTTGCGTGCCTCTTTCATTCCCTCTTTGCTTTCTTCCTTGCCCACCATAACCATGCTATTTGATTTTCTTTCTGGGACTTTGGTTTGAATATCCGCCCAGATTTCCAAACTTCCAAAGCCTGAGCAGGACAATGATATTGACAAGACAATTTGCAGCTTCTACGATCATAGCAAGGTAATCTAGACCGCCCCAAATGCATCTACATTGCAACAACATTTACTAGTCTATGACTCACAAACACGATTCGAAAACTTTGGCACAACTCTCACAACTACCAACTCAACCACCACGAATAACACAACTATCACAACCAACACGACTAACACAAAAAAGCTACTATTCACATCAGCAGCAAAGACGTAATGACTATAGAGACAATACCAGATAATCCAAAGATATATACTAAAAGAACCAACAAATCATACCACAAAACACAACAGATACAAGGGCCACTCAACTCCTCCCACACTTCACAGCCTCTTTGCACTTATTTTCATAAGGATTGTTTGGCCAAATTATAAATGTGTTTGCTGTTTAGCACAGGCTAACAGGGGTTCTGCTTGCTCCATTACGCTAATATCTTCTACATGAATAGACATTTTTCTTGGTGAATTTCATTCTAATTGTAGCCATCGAAAACAGTCGGTTTGACGTTTCTAATTACAGGCTGAGAGTGTCAGAAGTTCAGGCTGTGGACATTTGGTGAATGGATTGTCCATGACCAACAAAATTACACAAACACTTGCCTTCCATTTTTGGTTTCTGGATAAACCCTGTCTGCATTTGCTCTGAGCAAAAAAAAACAGAAAGGCAACTATGAGTATACAGTACATCAAAGGGCCTTCACTGCTAGTAGATAGAAAACCATGAAAGATGAAAAACGAAACCATCCATTAAGTAAGATGGAACAATCTCTCATGTGATTTCATGGACTATTCAGTGCAGAAAAAAGTCAAACATACAATCCAGCCCCACGGGTCCAGTTCAGTGGAAAAAATATCTCAACACTGAAATGACAAAAAAACTAAAGGAAATGGCATTAAGATGAGACATTTATCATCTCTTTACTATTTCCAACTTGCTAAGACTCCTTGACGTGTAAGATGGACAGGGGAGATCGAAAGTTCAGAAATCAAAGGACATCCATTATAAATTTGGCACATTTTGACAGCTAGGAAATAAATTGTAAGACCGGCCGCTGGACACTGCTAAAGACAAAATGGGGCCCTTTCAAATGACTGACGCACCTGCAGCGACTGCGTAGGGCCTCTCTTCCTCCTGCACTCCTCCCTCCACTTCCTCAAAGAAAACCCCTCCCAAGGCCTCCAGCAGATCAGAAACCTCCTCAGTGACCGGAAGAGTCTCCAGGATCTTCCAGATAGAGGGAATTTGACTGTAAACGCATCACTATTTCGGCACGGTACAAATGTGGTCTGTTCAATTTGATGGAGATGTACATGCGTTTTGCATAACACAGTTGCTTCCTCTTCTGTTACTTATTATACAAGGCAACAGTAAAATCCTCACCAGCTGAATGTCACTGACATATGCTTGCATGGCTTCCGTCTTTGACATGTTTCCCAGTGAGTTCCATGCATCCCTGGAAACAGACAGTATTTCAGTCTCGTGAACCCAGGTGACAAATGAAATGCTCCACAAACCTCAATGATTTTACAGACAGACTAACAATGTGCTGTCCTCCAAAAGTTGGGAGTTACTTCTAGATACATATAAGGTAAAGGGGGCCTTGGGGTTTTCACGATCACATGGTGGGACCAGGAACTCGAGGCCATATTGTATTAAAAACATGTTAAATGTTTGTAAATAAAATCTCTTGCAATTGGCCCTGCAGTAAACAGATACAGAAATCGTAATAGTAACATGTGTTTTCTGTGGCCAACAAATGTGTAATTATAGATTTGATATTAGGATGGTACTCATGGTAAATGATGTACATTGTCTGAGGTAGTCCGAATGAATATCCCACATTCCTTGCAATGACATGGATATCATGTCATAATCTTCTCCAAAATATCCCAGGTAAAATAATCAAGCATTATTAGTTAATGACAAAACCTTAGTCTGTTTCTGCCTTGAGGCAAAAACAAACAATTTTTTGATTGTTCATTTGCATTTGCCTTGCCATGGCATTCTTTTGCTGTCTTTCCAACTAATGTTTGCTTTTCTAAGGAGAGCTTTCAAACGGCACTTTCTGCACACTGGCAGATCTCATGTCTCAGTAGATGAAAACCCATGAGTCATCAATGTTTGTGGGTACTCCTCTTTCCGTGATAAACAGAAGCAAGCGATCTGAGCAGTAACCTTGTATTTAATTTCATGTAATTATTTTGCAAAATGTTTTTTTCTATGGTGAGTACTTATATTTTACCATTTGGCTTTGCCTGCTGTGTCCCAGTATCCTCTGGGTCTGGGAATGTTACAAGGCCCAAACTTAGCCTGCTTGTAGTAACTATAGAACATCAGCATCATGTCATCCGAAGGCTGATACGAACCTTTAGGAAAAACAAATAAGGATATAGAAGAAAACAAAAAACAGGATAAGTAGGTATATAAGGAAGATAATTGTTGACATTATACTTAAGTATTTTTAGTGACTGTTAATACCATAATAGCTGATAATGCCCTAATTTATAGCAATTATAATGGGGTTACTGCAACTGACAATAACATGTCCTCACAAGGTAGACATTTATTTAAATGTCTTCAGCTCGAAAGGCACCATCAATAATTTCAACAGGCTGTACTGCCTAAAGAGCAAGAACTGACATTCCATACGATTCGCAGGATGATTTTGTACGTATATCGAATCACAGGTTATTCACAAAGACTCAGGGTCAAGATGCTGTCATGAGCTGATACGGCATGTATATTATTCAAGAATAGCATCATTTCTTATAGCGTGGCATGTTAGCGGATAGTTGATAAGCGTACCGTCTTCAGGTAAACTTCGAATCACTCGCACTGCGGCATCAAAGCGGGTCTCGAGCTCGTCTTCCTCGGCGAGCTCCATGGCTTATTAGTACTGTAGTCACAACCAGGATGACAGACGGCGAATCTTTACGCCTTAAAGAGACACAACATCCAGTCAGCTTTGTAACAACAAAGTTGCATAGCAGCAATAATTTCAAACGGTATCAACCGTTATTTCTAATTAAATCAATAAGCCTATTCGGTGCCCTCGAACATCGTAAAGTAACGGTAGGCTACATGCATAGGGCACATGACAACCGTATCTACTATTTTGCGCCTGAGGTTAATATTAAAACTATTCGGTCATTGCATAAACATTAAATATCCACATGTGATTGTAAAAGCGAATGCAAAAAAGAACCATGGCAATATAAGGTAATTTGTATGAAACTCACCCTACGCATGTCTGGATGCATTAGCCCTCTGAAATGTTTGCCGAAATCGACCTCCTAATTTCAGTCAAACCAAACTCAACAAAACATATGATTCCCAAAGTTGCTAGGGAGTTGTAGTGTCTTCTGACCAGCAATTATAGAACGAACCAATTGGCTTTCCTTCACTACTCCTACAAGGCCCAGAATGCTCTTTATGGGGAGACGTAGCGCTGACTGGAGCAACTATTTGGGAGCAATATGGGAACAAATCTGTTTTGCATACATCTAAAGATAAGATGTAGCAGTGAATGAAATAATGAACTGCGCACCATCATCGACTGACTCATCACACTGACCGAATTGTACCGCCTCTGGCTTAACAAAGTAGCAGGCATTTAAAATCCTCCGGTTTCACGACTTATCATCGCGCCTACATTCTATTGGTCCACAAATAATCAATTTAGCATTTGAACCAATCACGTTTATTAACGATGCCCACAGTGCGGTAAAAAATAGTGACGGTTATCAAATCGAGGCCAGAATTCTCTCAATACCAGGCGGGGGAGCCCCTTTCTCACCACACCAAAAGCATCATCGCTTTGCCTCATTGAAAGGAAAGGGAGGAGAGATGCAGAGGGATGTAAGATGGCAGAGCTACAAATGTTGCTAGAGGAAGAAATTCCGGCCGGTAAACGAGCACTCGTGGAAAGCTACCAAAATCTTTCGAGGGTTGCAGAATACTGTGAAAACAATTATGTACAGGTAAGGAAATAAATATATGTTTATATTATTTATAATATGCCGAATTCGTCGGACCTGTAATATTCTGTAACTGGGTTAAATCGGGGACAGGAAATGTTGCTCTCAGAGACCCCAGACCGCTAGACTTGCATATTTAACTCACGAAACAGTCTTAGGGCAATGTAAAAATATATATAAAAAGGACACCTCATCGTTCTATGCTCTTACAGTCGCAAGCGATATTCTCCTATAACAGCAACGCTCGGTTGGTTGCCTGCTCTTACGGCCAATCTTTACCAGCCTATTTGATATCCATTTATAAAGCTGTTGGGGACTATTCAGAGGGTGTGTCGTTGTTATGACCAAGGTTTGTCACTGACTGCAATCTCTTTGATAGGTAGATTAGAACTGTTATATATCATAGGCAAGGCTATTTAGAATTCTAGCCAGGGTCCTCCATTTTTCTAAATCGTTCACTTTCCGAACCTAGGAAATTCTAAAAGGACCAGTAGTTTAATAATGTAATACTCATTGATTCTGGGCCTACTGGTAGCATGGTTGGTCACCGAATGGTGTTACTAGGGCAATTCTGGTCGCTCGAGCAGTTTTTTTTAGAACCAGCAAATCAGTTCCCAGTCAGCCTGTATCACGCATGCAATAAAGGCATCGCTGTTATTTTGTGACTGTAGCCTCACATTTGAGTAATGCACTTATATAGAGGTGTTACAGTTGATTAGGCCCTTTGTAGATTCATGTGGGACGCGATTGATGCGTGAGTTTAAACTACAATGTATCTCAATGTGTTGGCCGACTTGATTGAGGCTACGAGAATTGGGATTCATCCGGAGGTGGCTCTGCATGGTAATAGGCTGCCGGTCATTCCAGATTTATAGGTGCAGCTCGAGCACTTGTTCCATCTCCGTATTCAAGATACTTTGCTATAAACTACTTTATACCATGTTTATTTGCGCATGAACAGTGGTTCCCAAGAAACGGTGTGAGCAGTTGTCAACCGACAGACACGCCTGGGACCCCTTTGTGTTCGCGCGTGGAAATGGAGCTATGCGGATGTGACACTTTGATGTTTGGTGATTAGTGACAAGCAAAATTGCGCCAAGCACTTCGTAATAGCATACCCTGCATGGTCTTACAAATATGCATCCACCAATAAGGAAAATAAACGGTAAAACCACAGAAGTCTAATAATATTCATAAAAACAAAATTCGAATAAATATGATCAAATACATCATATATGCGTCATTTTAAGTACAATCATGTCGTACATAATACTTAACTACCTTCAATCTCAGTTGTGCATCGTCTTCCAAATTGACATTGGTAAATGGCAATTGGTTACAAATGGTGAATCAAGCGTGACTTTGCACATTTGATTTGTGCCCAAAGACTGTACCTGACGAATCGCTTTAATCCATTGTAGAGGGGTTAATTTGGGAAGTGGTGAAGCCCTACTTCCTACTTTCCAGTTGTATCTAAAATGTTTAACTCCTGGCCAGTGGCGGTATGGGAGCTCATCTCCCCTAAGTTAAAATGTTGTGTCCATATATGCTGGTTTGCTGGCTCCTGCCCAATATTAACCCCTGATTGTAGACACTGTTGTGATTTATAATTTCAGTGCTCCCCCATAAAAAATTTAAATTGAATTACATTTTGATAATCTGGATTATTGTCTGCGAAATGGATTGTCCATCCAACACGCCAGATGGACAATCCTACAGATATTTGATACTCTCCAGCCTAGTACTTTTTGTCCTGAACAGCAATTTGGAGATGTGTAATAAGCTGGATATTTCATCAGTGATGTCTTCACGGGAACACTTCAGGTCAAGAGGCGTCCGTCAACATCTTTGTACATCCATAATCCATAATGGCAGGCAAAGCAGTTAAACATCTGGCTTTACATCATCCCGCTTCAAATCAGTTGTGTCGGTCTGCTAACTGGTATATATAGCAGGGATCAGTGGAACGTGTCTTTTTTGTGTGTGTTGGTGTTATGCAAGGAAAGGCCAGTTGTGACAGCGGAGCCTTCACCCTAAATCCCTGACCACATGATATCCTATTGACTCATAGTCCTTTCACTCGTGAGTCATGGGTTTCCAGACACAATGTGACAAGTCTGAGCCCTGTGTGATCTTTTTTTTTTTTAAGTATTACTAGGGTCGCTCTCTGACTAGGATCATTTGATGATGCGGCCACCTGGTTCAGAATGACCCAGGTGACTTTCTCCCATAATGAGGTTAAGGACGGACCAGTCACCAGGGTAACACCGGCTGGTTAGTCTTGGTAAACTAAACGGAAGGAGAAGTTCTAGCCTACAGGTCGGGCCAAACGTTTGGTCGCAAACCACTCCTCATTTTCACGTGTGAATGGGCACCCTGGCACTTTATTGAAATAATGCATCATTTCTTCTAGGAAATTTATGAAATTCCCCCCCAAAATATTGTACACACGTATTCCATTATTTCACAGAAAATCTGGATAATTTACTAAAACTCCGCTTATTCCACAAAGAAACCCTTAAACGACCCAAACTATATTATTGGCACAGAGAAGTAGTTACAAATAACTGGATTTCAAGCAGGTGATTCTCCTTATTTCTGGAACTGAGTTCAGCTGTGGTGAGTAGCAGATGCCTGCAATATGAAAATAAATCATTAGACCAGTTTGAATAGAGGAAAGGACTAATTCTTCTGTTTTGTGTCATTGCGAAAAAGAAAGAAAATCAGAGAATTGTCTGAGGAAATCAGACACCAGGTTGTAGCCCAGCACAGACAGTCTGACGGATTTGTCCATCTCCAGAGACATCGATGTACCTGTTTCCTTATGTGATGTTATCAAGGAGTTTTTAGGCCTGTGCTACTACTATAGCCAACGTCCCTGGAGATGGCTGCAAGAGAACTTTATGAACAATCTCAGTGAAGGATTGTTAAAATGGTGGAAACCTCGATTTACTGACACAGATTCAAGCAGACCTTCAGACACAGGTTACAACGTTTACTCACACCGTTTACTCACACTATCAGTCCCCATGTCAGTGAAAGAGGGCGTTGTAAGGCAGGTTGCCCGGAGAGACATTAGGCAGCGGTTGCGTTTTTTAGCTCAAATCAAGTGTCAGACTCCTTCTGGAGATTGTCATTGCATCAGAGTTTGGAGATATGTTTTGAACAATTTAAATGTGCTTGATTCTGTAGGAAGTGTCTCAGTCTATCCACACACTGGCTTTCTCCTGCTCTATTCTGGGGAATCCGGTGAGTCATAGCTGTAATAAGCTATATGGTTTCATATGTAAATGTTTCATGCAGAGTTTTCTCAATGGCAGTGCCCAACCAAATGCCTCCTTAAGCTCGAGCAGGTCCTCGGCTACCCCCAGGTTCTGGGTTGTCGTCACTGATGCCTGCGTCTCTTAAATGTGTTTAATTGACCCATCCATTAATGTCATTATCTCATTGTGTTCCCGGCGAACCGTTCGGAAAAACACCACGTAATTAGCCCAAAAATCTGCGGGGGAATTCAGACCCACAGGTCAGTGAGTGTTGTAAACAACACTGGGAGATTAAACTGCCAATCAAAATCCCTGGTAACACAATTGGACTGCAACATTTGAAAGGGAGGGTTTAAGTGGGTCAGAGAGATTTCAGTGGGTTGGTCTTCCCTATGCTATGAATTCAGGCCAGCAGGCTTGTGTTGAAATTCACCACAATTTGAACAAAGGTTTACATTAGAATGACAGTGAACACCAGTGGTGG